>NC_092389.1:42279426-42495382 GCF_030028105.1 Mobula birostris
AAAGTAACTCAAGGAATCAGTTATGCAGAGGCAGTGAAAGAATTTGATGAAAAAAAGGATGTCAAGCAAACAAATACAGGGAATAATAAACTGGGGAATTGTGAGAGCTGTAATATGAAAAATAAGGATACACTATTAATGAGTAGAAAGGATTTCGTGCTTTTTATGGTGGATGCAATTAATTGTTCAGTGCAAACAAGCAAAAGAACTGAGAAAATTAAAATTATAGTTAAGTCTGCGGAAAAGTACCTTGGTATTAAAGGGATTAGGTGGGAAGAAGTCAAAGAAACGCTGAATGGAGGATCCAACAGTTCACAGGCAGGGGAGATGGAATCTTAATGGCAGTATATTTATCGCAAATGGTCAAGAATTTAAGAAATATTTCAGAACTTAAGGAAAATCCTCAGATTTTATGGCTGAAGCCCAGGGTAAATGTGCAGAACTCCAACTACAAATAGAAGTACCCGACAAGAACAACTGTGAGTTGGAGAAGAGATTGGAAAATGGAGGAAATTATTACAAGGATACAAAAGGAAAAGGCATTTGTTGCAAAGTGAATTATCTACATTCAGATTATAAAATGAAAACATGGAAGCAAATGGAGAAGAACTCCGAGGTCTCAGTAAACAACTGCAGGCTACGATCCAAGAAAAGGAAAACCTGAAAAAGCAGATAGACTTGGAAAAAAAGCAATTTCAAAAGTATAACGTGCGATAATTGCTATTCTTTAACAAGACGATTTTAGTCTTACAAGTGATGTAGATGAAATCAATGTAATCGAGGTTATGCAACTACATGAAAACATGTGACAAAATTAGGGAAGAATAGCAGTTTGCGGCATTAGTTAATGAGTGCATTAAGCATTCACGAGGAATTGCAACTACAGAGTGATGCTAATAGAGAACTGCAGGCTGAACTAGATTGTCTAAAGTAGAGAACTCCAGGACATATTTGGTTGGAACACCACAAGTCTGGCAGGTGGCGGTAATGCACTGAAAAACTGGTTGCCAACCGCCATAAAACAAAAAAGAAGAAAGAAGAAACTTCAGTTGCTGGATAGTTCCCATCAAAACCCCCTGTCTGAATCCCTTCTCGGCCCCTTCCTCCTGAAGCCTTGCTCTGCAGCCGGCATCTGAAGCTTTGCCTCGCCTGCAAGCCTTGCAACACCTGCACCACTGTCAAGGTCAACCATCGGAGCAAGACCGGAGCCTTGCTGTGTCAGGATAAGAAACTGTCTGTTATTGTTTGGAACTGTCTCTCTGTGTCCATGCCTTCGCTAGGTAGATCCGGCTGTTTGCCGCTACTTTGTGTTGGGAACTGTCTCTGTGTTCTGTGTATGAGTCCCGACCCTTCGTCCTGTTCCCAAGGAGGGATCCCGGCTCTGTGTTCCATGTTCCTGTCTCTCCCTCGACCAAGGCTCTGCATCCCTGTCTCTCCCTCGACCAAATCAAGGCTTTGTGTTCTCGCCCAGCCTGGTGCTGGATTTCCCTCGTCCTGTGTTGGTGTCTCTCATCCTGTCCAAGAACCTCGTCTACTCTAAGCCACGTCCAAGAACCTCATCTAGTCCAAGTCCTGTCCAAGTCAAGGCTTTGTGTTCTCGTACTGTCCTTGTGCCTCATTCAGTTATAGACCGGTTAGCCTAACATCAGTGATGGGGGAACTGCTAGAGTCAGTTATCAAAGATGTGATAACAGCACATTTGGAAAGCAGTGAAATCATCGGACAAAGTCAGCATGGATTTGTGAAAGGAAAATCATGTCTGACGAATCTGATAGAATTTTTTGAGGATGTAACTAGTAGAGTGGATAGGGGAGAACCAGTGGATGTGGTGTATTTGGATTTTCAAAAGGCTTTTGACAAGGTCCCACACAGGAGATTAGTGTGCAAACTTAAAGCACACGGTATTGGGGGTAAGGTATTGATGTAGATAGAGAGTTGGTTGGCAGACAGGAAGCAAAGAGTGGGAATAAACGGGACCTTTTCAGAATGGCAGGCGGTGACTAGTGGGGTACCGCAAGGCTCAGTGCTGGGACCTCAGTTGTTTACAATATATATTAATGACTTGGATGAGGGAATTAAATGCAACATCTCCAAGTTTGCGGATGACACGAAGCTGGGCGGCAGTGTTAGCTGTGAGGAGGATGCTAAGAGGATGCAGGGTGAATTGGATAAGTTAGGTGAGTGGGCAAATTCATGGCAGATGCAACTTAATGTGGATAAATGTGAAGTTATCCACTTTGGTGGCAAAAACAGGAATACAGATTATTATCTGAATGGTGGCCGATTAGGAAAAGGGGAGGTGCAACGAGACCTGGGTGTCATTATACACCAGTCATTGAAAGTGGGCATGCAGGTACAGCAGGCGGTGAAAAAGGCGAATGGTATGCTGGCATTTATAGCATGAAGATTCAAGTACAGGAGCAGGGAGGTACTACTGCAGTTGTACAAGGCCTTGGTGAGACCACACCTGGAGTATTGTGTGCAGTTTTGGTCCCCTAATCTGAGGAAAGACATCCTTGCCATAGAGGGAGTACATAGAAGGTTCACCAGATTGATTCCTGGGATGGCAGGACTTTCATATGATGAAAGACTGGATGAACTAGGCTTATACTCATTGGAATTTAGAAGATTGAGGGGGGATCTTATTGAAACGTATAAAATCCTAAAGGGATTGGACAGGCTAGATGCAGGAAGATTGTTCCCGATGTTGGGGAAGTCCAGAACGAGGGATCACAGTTTGAGGATAAAGGCGAAGCCTTTTAGGACCGAGATTAGGAAAAACTTCTTCACACAGAGAGTGGTGAATCTGTGGAATTCTCTGCCACAGGAAACAGTTGAGGCCAGTTCATTGGCTATATTTAAGAGGGGGTTAGAAATGGCCCTTGTGGCTAAAGGGATCAGGGGGTATGGAGGAAAGGCTGGTACAGAGTTCTGAGTTGGATGATCAGCCATGATCATATTAAATGGCGGTGCAGGCTCGAAGGGCCAAATGGCCTACTCCTGCACCTATTTTCTATGTTTCTATGTCATGTCCTCACCTAGATCCAGGGTCCTAGCCCAAGTCAAGATCCAGGTTTCAGGTCCTTGCCCAGTCTCTGGCTCGGAGTCCTTGTCCAGGTTCCAAGTTCCTTGACCTGGTCCTGCTTGCCTAGCCAATGTCCTAGCCCAAGTCTGTGTTCTTGTCCCAGCTCCTAGGCTGCATCCAGACCCGTCCCTGACTCTAGTCCAGTTCCTAGTACTTCAGTGTCTGTGTCTTGCATTTGGGTCTGCTCCCAGCGCCCCTCCATTATGACATTTACAGGTTGAGTCTGTGGTAAAGAAGGCAAATAAAATGTTGGTGTTTATTTCTAGGGGAATAGAATATAAAAGCAAGGAGATAATGCTGAGGCCACACTTGGAGTATTGTCAACAGTTTTGGGCTCCATATCTAAGAAGGGATATGTTGTCATTGGAGAGAGTCCAGAGGAGATTCAGAAGGATGATTTTAGCAATGAAGGGGTTAACATGGGAGTATTTGGCAGCTTTGGGCCTGTACGCACTGGAATTTAGAAGAATGCATGGGGATCTCATTGAAACCTACCAAATGTTGAAAGGACTAGATATGGTGGATGTGGAGAGGATGTTTCTTATGGTGGGGGTATCCAGAACTAGAGGGCACAGCCTCAAAATATACCTAAGACTATGGCTATATTTAAGGCAGAACTTGATCATTTCCTGATCAATCAAGAGATATGACTAGAAGACAGGTGTATGGAGTTGAGTGGGATCCAGGATGAGCCATGATGGAATGGCAGAGCAGACTTGATGGGCTGAATGGCCTAATCCTGCTCCTATGTCTTATGGTCTTATGGTCTTGCGGTATTGAATTAATGCAAACTGGAGGCAGTAGTATGGATAGGGATGATAGTCAAAACAGACGTGATGGAACATCCTACACCTCTTTCTATGATGTACAACTCTATAATCTAAATCTTTTACCTTGTTGAGAGCATGCTGTATGTTAACATTTGATTTTTGTGTCTGGTGTACAAGAACATCCAATTCCCTCTGCAAATCAACATTTCCTCGTGTTCAAAGTAAATTTACTGTCAAAGTACATATATGTCACCATATACAAACCTGAGATTCATTTTTTGCAGGCATACTCAGTAAATTCAATAACCATAATAGAAGCAATGAAGGACCACACTGACAAGGCAGACAATCAGTGTGCAAAAGACAACAAATTGTCCAAACACAAAAAGATTTAGATAGGTAGATGGACAGACAGACAGACAGATAGATAGTTAAACAGCCATGTAGACAGATGGACAGACAGACAAATAGGTAGATAGATGGACAGATAGACATAGAGTTAGACAGACAAACAAGCAATAAACATCAAGAACATGAGATAAGGAGTTCTTGTAAGTGAGTCCAATGGTTGTGGAAACTGTTCAGTGATGGGGTGAGTGAAGTTGGGTGAATACTACTTGGCCTTTCTTTGTTTCCTAACGAGTGGACAACTTCATGTAGTACTTATCCACATTGCATTACATTTGCCCACTCACTCAGCTTGTCTAGCTCATGCTGAAACCTCTTTGCATCATCCTCACGAAACACACCCTGTCCATTTCTGAATCAACAGCAAACTAAGAAATATTATTTCTGGTTTCTGAAGATTTAAAGATTAGCTTTATGTATTTGTCATATGTATACTGAAATGCATCATTGGTGTCAAATAAAACGCGTGAAGACGGTACTGGGCAGTCTGCAAGTGTCACCATACTTACAACACCAACATAGCATGCCCACAACTCACTAACCCTAACCAATATGTCTTTGGAATGTGGGAGGTAACCCACACAGTCACAGGGAAAATGTACAAACTCTTCACGAGCAGCAGCGAGAGTTGAACCATATTTGGCATTAACAGGAGCTGTAATAGCATTATGCTAACCACTATGCTGCTGTACTGCCCTCATCCAAGCCATTGATATACATTACTAATAGTTGGGGCCCAAGCGCTGATCCCTGCAGAAAGCCTCATTGGTTCCCACTCTCTGTCACCAAAGTTCAATCTATCCCAAGTGGACCCAAAAGACTAGTTCACTGCAATTTACGTTTTACTGGCCTCTCAAAGTATTCTATTGAAGAACTTCAACTCATTCAGAACATCACTGCTAGATTTTTAACTTAAACTGGGATGAGGGAGCATATCACACCCAGCTACTCTTCAGTGGTTTCCTGTATTTTTAGAGTTGATATTAAAGTTCTCTTACTTGTTTTTAAAGCTCTTAAACATCTGGGGACCACAGTACATCACAGAATTGCTTTTGTTTAATAATCCTGTTGGAGCTCTCAGGTCTTCTTCTGCTGGATTATTATATTTGAACAATCTCCCCAATGTATATTTGGCAGGTCATCTTTTTTGAACTATGCTCCTTAACTGCAGAACTCGGTACTTCAAGCTCTAAGGGATGCAGACAATTGCCATTTTTAAATGCCAGTCTAAAACCTATTTATTTAAACTTGCTTTTAACAAACATCTTTTTGTCTTTTATTTTCACATTTGTGCTTTATCTGATTGTAAAGCACTTGAACTACATCGTTTGTATGAAAAGTACTCTGAATACATTGTTATTATTATTACTACTGCTACTGTACACTAATCATTACCACCACAGTACACAGATTATTACATTGATCTTACTATCATGATACACCAATAAGCCCACTAACAGAGCCCAGGTGATGTGTTTTATCCATCACTTGCTGCTTTGAAGGCAATCTACTCTGATTATAACGCATCATGAAGTGGCTTGTTGGAACATCCCTGTTCCTGATGAATGGCACCTTGCGAAAAGCACTCTGATCTCTGCTGAAAGGGACATTATTCAGAGGAGTGCCACTCTGCAGGTGAAAAACCACACAAGGTCTTACCTTCACACTTCCCTCCAACATTGTTGTACGCTTCAGTTTTGACGAACTGCATACATTTTGGAGGAGAGCCCAAATAGATGTTGGCACACTAACAAAACTCATTTTTCCCAGCAAATATTTACTGAGTAATGAATTCATAAATCTCCCTTCATAAAGTAAGTTAGTTTATGTTACTGCCCCGGAGCTACTGAGACTCTGTGCACTACCTTAGAATCAGATGCAGATTCAGAATTCATCACTGTATCGAAGCAAACAGTGAAATGTGCCGTTTGTGTTAACAGCCAACACAAAATGGACTATTCCCCAAGAGATATTTGCGGGAAAGCTCTCAGAGATAATTGAGATGCTTCTCATCGCAATGTTGCTGAGAGATGAAGCATGGATTGCCATAGATATATAGTAGAGTACATTCTGACTGGTTACATCACTGCCCGGTATGGAGGTTCTAATGCACAGGATTGCAAGAGACTGCAGAT
Organism: Mobula birostris; assembly: GCF_030028105.1. Classification (NCBI taxonomy): domain Eukaryota; kingdom Metazoa; phylum Chordata; class Chondrichthyes; order Myliobatiformes; family Myliobatidae; genus Mobula; species Mobula birostris. The sequence goes on from NC_092389.1 coordinate 42,285,825, forward strand.
GGTTGTAATCTCAGCCAGTTCCATCATGGGCACAACCTTCCTCACCATCAAGGACAGATTCAAGAGATGGTACCTCACAGAAGTAGCATCCATCAGTAAGGGCCCTCTCCGTCCAGGACACGCCCTGTTCTCATTACTACCATCAGGGAGAAGGTACAAGAGCCTGAAGACACACACTCAATGATTCAGGAACAGCTTCTTCCCCTCTGCCATCAGATTTCTGAATGGTCCATGATCCCAGGAACTTGCCTGTAATGCCTGCTGCTGTTTGAGGAAGCAGTGAAGGTCCTCATTCTCTGTCTGTCCTTGGCCATCTTCACTACTGTGCCCCAGGTATGGTTCAGGGTCCTCAATTTTGTCTCTATCCTTTGACCTGTTTGGCATGGGTGACCCTACCAGGGGCCAAAGCATGAAGACCTGACTCCAGCCACCAGAGCTCTCCAGGTCATCGAGGCACACAAGCCGCCAACCACGAGAAGGTTGTGGTCCACTTGAAGGGAACCATTGAACACTACCTTATTATTCCTCTAATTTTGCATTCTTTATTTATTATTATAGTTGATAGTAACTTTTATGTCCTTGCACTCGACTGCCACTACGAAACAACAAATCTTACGTCATTTTAGTTGGTGATAATAAATCTAAACCTAATACTGATTCTGATTCATTATTCCATGGTACCACAGCCAGCACTCCACTGAGTGCCCTCAGCTTTGTCCCAAAATGACAAATTTGCCTGGAATTTACCCTAAAATATATTTTATCTATCGAGAGCAGAGCATATTGAGCATCAGTATTCTGCCTGGTGTTAGGCTAATGCCACCACCATATCTCTCGCACTGCTTCTAACCATTCAACCAACAGTGATCTTTCCAAATAAGACGGTCCTACATGTTTGCTGGAATCCAGAACAAAAGCTCACTTAGTGATCACCTCTGGGCAGCTGGAACAAACTACAGATTACACTCCTCCCACCCTCACCCCTCTCTATCTATTACTCCCATCACTGCACTGCACGGTAAATATTTTAAACCACTGTTTATAAATCTGGTTACATTGTGCATACATGCTGGTATTTATGGATTTGTGGACACGTTATTCCACATCCGTGCTTTAACCTCTAACTTTATTTTATATAACCCTTTATACTTTCTAAACATTGATTATCACGGGTAAAACCCTCCCCACCATTGAGCACTGTTGCAGAAAGGCAGCATCCATTATCAGGGACCCCCACCGCCCAGTTCATTCTCTCTTCTCACTGCTGCCATCAGGAAGGAGGTGCAGGTCCCACGCCACCAGGTTTCATTCATGGTTTGGCTTCACAGACGAAGATTTAGGAAGGGGGCTGCCCACGTCTGCTGCAGGCTCACTGGTGGCTGATGAGGCCAGTACGGGACAGGCAGGTCTGGCCACAGCGGCTGCAAGGGAAATTCTGTTCTGGGTTTGGTGCTGCTGTGTCACGGTTCTTCCTCCTTCTCCTTTTGTCCTCAATGTGAAATCGGGGAGGATGGTCGTAGACGTGGGCGTGCCCTTCAGCCTGCGCAATGGTATTTTAGGTGGAGTGCAGTGTGCGCGGTACTGGCCCCACCCTTTACACCTGGGGTTCATCTGCCATAGCCTAGCAAGCTGGGACGGTGACAGCGAGGTCCTCGGGTCGTAGGATTTACGTCAGAGTGTCCTTATCCTAGGTGGATGGCCTGACATGGCTGACGAGCCCCATCTGCCCGGGTTTGGATTCAGAGTTGTCCTTCTCTTAGGCTGGCTGCCAACCAAGGCTAACGAGCCCAGCCTACCCATCCAGTTACACCGCCGGACACTCGGTCACGGCATAATGTAGCAAGCTCAGTGGAAACTGGGGGCACCAATGAGAAGGTGTTGCTACAGATGCAATAATGTAGGAGAGGCCATTTGCAGTGGCCTCCTGCCTAGCAGGCCAGACAGTGACCACACAGCGATCACTACACCGGGAAAGGAGAGGCAATGTATTGCCTGTACACCTTCCCTGGGTGAGTGGGACATCAGGCCCAGACCTCACTCGCCCCCCCCAACCAGGTTTAGGCACCCCTCAACCACCAGGGTCTTAAATAGAGGGGATAACTTCACTCACCTCCAACACTGAAATGTTCCCACAACCTATGGACTCACTTTCAAGGACTCCTCATCTCATGTTTTCAGTATCTATTGCTTATTTATTATCATTATTATTTTCACATATTTGTGTTTACTGTGAATGCCTGCATGAAAATGAATCTCAAATTAGTATATGGTGACGTATATGTACTTTATTAGTAAATTTACTTTGAACTTTTGTACTTTGAATGTCGTCGTTTTTTGTTGCATGTCGCACCAACAACACCACAACAAATTCCTAAAACATGTAAATATATTTGATCCTTTTACATGAGAAGCTGCCTTTGTGCCATGATGTTATTCTCTTTGGACAAATTATTAGTTTTGACAACTGAGAAATACTCTGAGAGCTTTCCCTTTGAGATTGGCATTCTATTTTAGTTTCATTCAAAATATTTTACTCAAGAAAGATTTTATTTAAAAGAATCAGTGAAGATTTTTTCCTCTGGAAGTATTCATTTATGTAAATTATGCTAAAGGATCATTTCCAGTGTTGTAGAATCCCCATGCCATTACTTCTTTATCCTTGGCTCACCAAATCTATTTTTAAAAATGTTGTTTTGGTATTAGCATTTAAAACAAAAATGGATTAGACAGATCCATGGAGAATTCAGCATGCACAGCAAATGAGATGTCAGCAGGGGAAGAGTTCGGTATTAATTTTAGTCAGTACTTACACTGACTGGCCTCTTTATTAGATACCTTCTCTTCTTGGTCTTCTGCTGCTGTAGCCCATCCATTTCAAGATTCAACGTGTGTATTCAGAGATGCTCTTCTGCACACCACTGTTGTAATGTGTGGTTCTTTGAGTTACTGTTGCCTTCCTGCCAGCTTGATCCAATTTGGCCATCCTCCTCTGACCTCTCTTGTTAACAACATGCTTTTGCCCACAGAACTGCCACTCACTGGATGTTGATTTTTTTTTGTTTTTCACACCATTCTCTGTAAACACTGGAGCAGGGGTTCCCAACCTGGGGTCCACAAACCCCTCCGTTAATGGTAAGGATCCATGACATTAAAAATGGGATCCCTTGCTCTAGAGATTGTTGTGCATGAAAATCCCAGGAGACCAGCAGTTTCTGAGATACTCAAACCACCCAATCTCACACCAACAATCATTCCATGGTCAAAGTCATTTGGATCACATTTCATTCCCATTCTGATGTTTGTTTTGAACATTAACTGAACCTCTTGACCAAATCTGCAGGTTTTTATGCACTAAGTCGCGGCCACATGATTGGGGTATTAGATATTTGCATTAATGAGCAGGTGTACAGGTGTACCTAATAAAGTGGCCACTGAGTACATGTCTTGATTTTGGCATTTAAAGCAGATCCATGCAGAATTTAGCATGCACGGCAAACGGCATCCAAGCAGCTGGGGAGGTTCAACTTTAGCTAGGACTTATACTCCAACTGCTTTCTAAATCAGAGATCTGTGAACTGTGTTCATTAGTTTAACTTCAACATATTTTCTCAGCTCAGCCTTTCAATATCTGGTGAGAGATCCACTGTGCACACTTGTCACGTATCTGCATACTTTGGTAGAGTGGCAAAATATTTCCCTGACAAATGCAATATAGACACTGTGCATTTTATCAAACGTCTGTGAATGAAAGACAAATTGGGAGTGAGTGCAATTGTCAGGTGACATAGAAATGTTTGGTTTACTTCTGAACTTCTAACGTCTCTATTAAACTATTTCTGCAGATGAAAATGACCAACGCTGTCAGCAGCCTGCAGCCTGCAGCTAGCAGGTCTAATAAATTCCTACACTGCCCTCAGCCTTGGCACAGCCATGTTACTCAGCATGGAGAAGCAGAAGAGAGCTCTAAGAGGGTTGTATCTTTACTAGTGCATGTAAAGCTTTAAACAGAGAAAAGAAAACTGCTGGAGGAACTGAGCACGTCATTAGGTACAAATGCAGACAGAGTTAAAATGTACCAGAGAGGCAAAATTCAAAAGGGCAAAGAATGCAGAACTGAAGGTGCTGTATTTAAATGCTCGGAGCATTCGGAATAAGGTGGACGAACTCATGACGCAATTAGAGATTGGTCAGTATGACGTTGTGGGCATCACTGAGTCATGGCTGAAAAAAGGTCATAGTCAGCAGCTTAGTCTCAAAGGATATAGTTTGTAACAAAAGGACAGGCGGGAAGGCATAAGGGGTGGTGTGGCTCTGTTGGTAAGAGATGGAATTACATCATTAGAAGAGGTGACATAGGCTCAGAGAATGTTGAATCTTTGTGCGTGGAGTTTAGAAACTGGAAGGGTAAAAAAGAACATTAAGGGAATCATATATAGGCCTCCAAATAGTAGCCAAGATGTGTGGTTGAGATTGAAAAGGGAGCTGGAAAGGGCGTGCAATAAGGCTAATGACACAATTGTATTGGGGGACTTCAATATGCAAGGGGATTGGGAAAATCAGGTTGGTGTCAGATGGCAAGAGAGGGAATTTGTTGAATGCAAATGAGGTGGCTGTTTAGAGCAGTTTGTGCTTGAGCCTGCTCGGGGAAAGGCTGACTTAGACTGGGTGTTGTGCAACAACCCAGATCTGTCACGGTCCGGACTGTTAATTCCTCTTATTTTCCTAATTCCCTTTTCCCCGTGTTCTCCTGGGTTCCTTCATTGCAGCACCTGATTCTCATCTAAACCTGCAGCATAAAAACACCAGCTTTGCATCCACTCGTTGCCAGATCATTGCTTCAGCCAGTGCGGTAATTCACGTTCCCGGCCGCTTAGAATGGTGTATTCTAAGTTTTGTTTCCACGCTGTTTCCCTGTGTTAACTCTGTCTCTCGACTGCTAAGAATTGTGTATTCTAAATTCTGTTTCCGTGCTGCTTGCCTATGTTAACTCTGTCTCTCTGCCACTTAGAATTGTGTATTCTAAGTTTTGTTTCTGCGCTGTTGTTTCCCTGTGTTAACCCAGTCTCCTGACCACTTATAATTGTGTATACTAAGTTCTGTTTCTGTGCTGTTTGCCTGTGTTAACTCTGTCTCTCTGCCACTTAGGATTGTGTATTCTAAGTTTTGTTTCCGCACTGTTGTTTGCCTCTGTCTCTCCATGTTAACAGGAGCATGGCAAGCCGGCTGCCGTTCTCCCCCAGCCACGCTCATCCCCTTGTCCGTATCTCTGCTCTGATTCGTCCCGCCATCCACCTACACTCTCCACTGACTCAGTGGTTAAATGCCGTGTTCTCACCATAGCAACCCAGGTTCGATCCCCGGTCTAGCCTCGCTCACTCTTCGGCTTTCCTCTGCCTAATCCTTGCTCCCCAGCCTTCCCTGCAACCATTAATAAACACTCTTCTGGTTACGCTACCTCCGTGTCAGTGTCCTGTGTTTGGGTTCACCCATTCTTCTCTGCAACAGAACAATCTGGCCAAATTAGGCCCAGCGGACACAAACACACCAGCCATTGTTCCCTACTGAAACCCGGCCCAGAGAGCAACTTGAAGAAAGTAACTCAGAGCTCCCAGGTATCAAAGGAGAAAATTCTGCAGTTACAAAGACAATTAGAAGAAGCCAACGTCTTGTTATGAAGTGAGTCATACTTCAGAGCAAGAATTAGGGACTGTCGCCATTTGACAAGGTAGGGGGTGGTATGACGTGGTGTATTACAACATTCAACTTTGATATTGATGTTGATTTACTTTTCCAAGAAAATTCTACAACTGGTCAGAAAATAGCCTTGACTGAGAAAATTGTCTGTGTTGCCAAACATGAAGAGCCTGCACCGTTTGAAACCACATCAAATTCAGGGTCTGGACTTCATACACATATTCTCTGTTGTGCAATGATTGGTAGAACGTGCTATTGAAACCAGAGAATTGACAAACCTTCTTAAGGATGGTGAAGCTTTGATGGATGAAAGTCTTTTGAAATTTTATACCCAGCAGTGGGAAGATTACAGGTTTTCTAGTAAAAGTGTTGAATGAAATCTGTGCCTACCTCAATCGACATTGGGTCCGCCATGAATTTGATGAAAGTACCCAGGATGAGCTGGCTCGTAAATGTGAACAAGTACTTCTTGAGAAACATCTAGAAATTTTTCATACGGAATTCCAGGACTTATTAGGTGCTGATAGAAATGAGGACTTGGATAAAAGTATAACTTGGTGTCTCGACTCCAAGATGGCCTTTGGGAGCTGAAGAAACTTTTAGAAACACATATCCATAACCAGGGCATGGCTGCCATTGACAAATGTGGAGAAGCTGCTCTGAATGATCTCAGGATGTGTGTACAGACAATTCTGGATGTTCATAAGAAGTATACAATGCATTAGTGATGCCAGCTTTCAACAACAATGCCAGTTTTGTAGCTGCTTTAGATAAGGCTTGTGGCCGTTTCCTAAATAATAATGCAGTCACAAAAAAATAGTTCAGTCATCAAGTAAATCTCCGGAATTATTGGCACGATACTGTGACTCTCTACTGAAGAAAAGCTCCAAGAATCCTGAAGAAGCTGAGCTTGCAGATACACTTAATCAAGTGATGGTGGTATTAGGTATATTGAATCCATACCAGTTTGAGCACAAGAGCAGTAAAGTCGAACCCAATCGCGAGAAAAGACCACAAAGATTGAAGGTGAAGCAAGAAACCTGACCAGTGATGTAAGTAGCCAGAGAAAACCAACCACTCGTGCAGCTAAGAAAGTAAGCGGTCCTGATCATTTGTCTGTAACTGAGCAAGAAAGGTGTTCACTGACTTCCACAAGAGAGAAACCAACAACTGATTTAAAGTCGGGAAAATCTCCAGCACCGGTATCAGTTACAAGATCAAGAAATCAACCATCTCCTGTGATTAAAAAAGGCGTAAAAGAGAGGCAAGTCCAGAACGCATAAAACGACAACATAAAACTCAAGCTACCCAGATCCATGCGCATTCATCCCACGTTCCACATCTCCCAACTGAAACCTGTCTTTGTCAGCCTGCTGTGTCCTCTTGCCGAACCCCCTCCACCCGCCCGGATCGTCGACAATCTGGGCAAGCCTGTTGTTTCACCTGGAGATTCCTGTTAGGGGTGGGGGGGAATACTGTCACAGTCCCGACCGTTAATTCCTCTTATTCTCCTAACTCCCTTTTTCCCATGTTCTCCTGGGCTCCTTCATTGCGACACCTGATTCTCATCTAGGGACGTAGCTACATAAAGAGTTACATAAAGAGTAAAAGGAAGGTGAGAGTTGATATTGGATCACTGAAAAATGATGCTGGTGAGGTAGTAAGGAGGGACAAAGAAATGGCAGATGAACTTAACGAGTACTTTGCATCAGTCTTCACTATGAAAGACACTAGCAGTGTGCCAGCGGTCTGTGAGTGTCAGGGAGCAGGAGTGAAGGTCATTGCTATTACAGAGGAAAAAGTGCTAGGCAATCTCAAAGGTCTTTAAGTTGGATAAGTCACCTGGGCCAGGCGGACGACATCCCAGAGTCCTGAGACAGGTTGCTGAAGAGATAACAGGTGCATTGATCAGATTTTTTCAAGAAGAATGAGGGGAGATTTGATAGAGGTATATAAAATTATGATGGGTATAGATAGAGTGAATGCAAGCAGGCTTTTTCCACTGAGGCAAGGGGAGAAAAAAAACCAGAGGACATGGGTTAAGGGTGAGGGGGGAAAAGTTTAAAGGGAACATTGGGGGGGCTTCTTCACACACGGAGTGGTGGGAGTATGGAATGAGCTGCCAGACGAGGTGGTAAATGCGGGTTCTTTTTTAACATTTAAGAATAAATTGGACAGATACATGGATGGGAGGTGTATGGAGGGATATGGTCTGCGTGCAGGTCAGTGGGACTAGGCAGAAAATGGTTCGGCACAGCCAAGAAGGGCCAAAAGGCCTGTTTCTGTGCTGTAGTTTTTCTATGGTTTCTAATCACTCGATTCTGGGATGGTACCAGAGGACTGGAAGATTTCAAATGTCACTCCACTCTTTTAAGAAGGGAGGAAGGCAAAAGAAAGGAAGTTATAGCCAGTTAGCCTAACCTCGGTGGGTGGGAAAGTGTTGGAGTCTATTATCATTTAGAGCAGCTTGTGCTTGAGTCTACTAGGGAAAAGGTTATCTTAGATTGGGTGTTCATTAAGAACCCAGATCTTATTAGGTACTTGGAGACTGATGATAAAATAAGTCAAAGCCAGCATGGTTTCTGTAAAGAGAAATTTTACCTGACAAGTCTGTTAGAGTTCTTCAAGGAAGTAACCAGCAGGGTGTACAAAGGAGAGGCTGTGGATGTTATCTACTTGGATTTTCAAAAGGCAAAGGTGCCACACACGAAGCTGCTTAACAAGATAAAATCCTATGGTGTTACAGGAAAGATATTGGCATGGTTCGAGGAAAGGTTGACAGGCAGGAGGCAGCAAGGGGGAATAAAGGGGGCCTTTTCTGGTTGGCTGCCAGCAACTAGCTGTGTTCCTCGGGGGTCAGTATTGGGACCACTACTTTTCACATTACTTGTCAATTATTTAGATAATGACTTTGTGGCAAAGTTTGTGGATGATACCAAAGATAGGTGGAGAGGTGGGTAATGCTCAGGAAGCAATGTGATTGCAGAAGGAATTAGATAAATTGGAGGAATGGGCAGAAAAGTAGCAGATGGAATACAGTGTTGGGAAATGTATGATAATGCATTTTGGTAAAAGGAACAATAGTGCAGACTATTATCTAAATAGGGAGAAGGTTCAAACATCAGAGGTGCAGAGGGACTTAGGAGTCCTCATGCAAGACTCCCAGAATGTTAATTTACAGGTTGAGTCTGTGATAAAGAAGGCAAATGCAATGTTGGCATTTATTTCAAGGGGAGTCGAATATAAAAGCAAGGAGATAATGCTGAGGCTTTATAAGACACTCGTCAGGCCACACTTGGAGAATCGTCAACAGTTCTGGTCCCCATATCTCTGAAAGGATGTCTTATCATTGGAGAGAGTCCGGAGGAGGTTTACGAGGATGATTCTGGAAATGAAGGGGTTAACATATGAGAAGTGTTTGGCAGCTATGGGCCTGTACTCACAGGAATTTAGAAGAATGCAGGTGGACTTCATTGAAACCTCCTGACTGTTGAAAGGACTAGATAAGGTGGATGTGGAGAGGATGTTTCCTCTGGTGGGGGCATCCAGAAATACAGGGCACAGCCTTAAAATTGAGGGGCAACCCTTTGGAACAGAGGTAAGGAGATTTTTTTTTTAGCCAGAGAGTAATGAATTTGGAATGCTCTGTCACAGACTGCAGTGGTGACCAAGACCGTGGGTATATTTAAAGCAGAAGTTGATAGCTTCCTGATTGGTCGGGGCATCAAAGGATATGACAAGAAGGCAGGTGTATAGGGTTGCATGGGATTCAGGATCCGCTATGATTGAATGGTGGAGCAGACTCAATGGGCTGAATGGCCTAATTCTGTTCCCATGTATTATGGTCTTATGGTCTTATGCATCATCTGTGAAGAAGAATGGACAATTAACACCAGGTCCAGAAGAACTGTCCCGACCAAACTTCCCACCGTCCATTTCCTTCCACTGATGCTGCCTGACCTACTGAGTTCCTCCAGCAGTTTGCATTTAACTCCAGATTCCAAAATCTGCAGTCTCTTGTGTCTCCATCTCTACAGCAACCATCATAGGTCCAACCCCTCTCCCCACCCCGCCACTCCCCCCCCCAACACACACACACACACCTGGCTTGGCCACATATCCACACAGAGCTCATTTTGGCCACTGCAGAATCATGGAAAGCCAAGTTTCCTGTTCCTTCATCCTTAAGGTCACCAAGACATGGGATGGATCCAGGAATTCCATTCTCCTTAGCTGTCTTTTACCCACCTACCTATTCTTGGCACCTAACGCAGGCAAGAAAGTTCATCAACACATCTACTTAACTCAGGAGGCTAAAGAAATTCAACATGTTGGCATTGACTCTTAACAACTAAGATCAATGCACCATAGAACCATCCTATCTGGATGCATCATGTGACAACTAGAAACTTCAGAGAGCTGTGGACACATCTCAGCACATCACAGGAACCAGCCTTCCCTCTATGAACTCTGTCTATACTTCTCGCTGCCTCAGTAAAGCAGCCAGAATAATCAAAGACCCCAGGACATTCTCTCTTCTCTCCTCTCCCGTCAGGCAGGAGATACAAAAGCCTGAAAGCACGTACCTCCAGGCTCAAAGACAGCTCCTATCCCACTGTCATCAGACCCTTGAATGGACCTCTTGTCTGATAAGATGGTCTCTTGACATTACGATCCAACTTGTTATGATCTTGTACTTCATTGTTCACCTATACTGTACTTTATGGGTTGCTTTTATACTTTATTCTTCATTTTACCTTATTCCAGCTCCATACACTGTGTAATGATTTGATGTGTATAAAACAGTATGCAAGACAAGCTTTTCACTGTTTCTTGGTGAATCCAATACCAATACCTATCCACTGAGCAAAATGTTCGCTGGCCCTGACCTGTGGATCAGTGTAACCTTGAACCAGATCCTAGTCTTGGTTTTCCCTAGGTCTCTCTCAGCTCAAATCATCCAAGACCCAGCTCCTGCACCCACAAGACTATGAGACATACATAGGAGTAGAATTAGGCCATTCGGCCCATCAAGTCTGCTCTGCTATTTGATCACCGCTGATTTATTTTCCCTCTCAACCCTATTCTCTGCCTTCTCCCCATGATTTTTGATGCCCTTATTAATCAAGAGTCTATCAACCTCCGCTAATTCATGACCCTCTGACTAAAAGATTCCTCCTCATCTCTGTTCTAATGGGACATCCTTCTATGTTGAGGCTGTGCTTTCTGGTCCTAGGCTCTCCAACTATTGGAATTCTCTGCACATCTACTCGATCTTGGCCTTTCGATAATCAGCAGGTTTCAATGAGATATCCCCGCATTCCTCTAATCACCAGCAAGTACAGGTCCAGAGTCATCAAATGCTGCTCATACGTTAACCCTTTCATTCCCAGGATCATTCTCATCAACCTCCTCTGGGCCCCTCTCCAATCCCTCTCCTGGACCTTCTCAGAATGGCAGGCAGTGTTTAGTGGGGTACCGCAAGGCTCAGTGCTGGGACCCCAGTTGTTTACAATATACATTAATGACTGAGGTGAGGGAATTAAATGCAACATCTCCAAGTTTGTGGATGACATGAAGCTGGGCGGCAGTGTTAGCTGTGAGGAGGATGCTAAGAGGATGCAGGGTGACTTGGATAGGTTAGGTGAGTGGGCAAATTCATGGCAGATGCAATTTAATGTGGATAAATGTGAAGTTATCCACTTCGCTGGCAAAAACAGGAAAACAGATTATTATCTGAATGGTGGCCGATTAGGAAAAGGGGAGGTGCAATGAGACCTGGGTGTCATTGTACACCAGTCATTGAAAGTGGGCATGCAGGTACAGCAGGCGGTGAAAAAGGCGAATGGTATGCTGGCATTCATAGCAAGAGGATTCGAGTACAGGAACAGGGAGGTACTACTGCAGTTGTACAAGGCCTTGGTGAGACCACACCTGGAGTATTGTGTGCAGTTTTGGTCCCCTAATCTGAGGAAAGACATCCTTGCCATAGAGGGAGTACATAGAAGGTTCACCAGATTGATTCCTGGGATGGCAGGGCTTTCATATGATGAAAGACTGGATTGACTAGGCTTATACTCTCTGGAATTTAGAAGATTGAGGGGGGATCTTATTGAAACGTATAAAATCCTAAAGGGATTAGACAGGCTAGATGCAGGAAGATTCTTCCCGATATTGGGGAAGTCCAGAATGAGGGGTCACAGTTTGAGGATAAAGGGGAAGCCTTTTAGGACTGAGATTAGGAAAAACTTCTTCACACAGAGAGTGGTGAATCTGTGGAATTCTCTGCCACAGGAAACAGTTGAGGCCAGTTCATTGGCTATATTTAAGAGGGAGTTAGATATGGCCCTTGTGGCTAAAGGGATCAGGGGGTATGGAGGAAAGGCTGGTACAGGGTTCTGAGTTGGATGATCAGCCATGATCATACTGAATGGCAATGCAAGCTCGAAGGGCCGAATGGCCTACTCCTGCACCTATTTTCTATGTTCCTATGTTTCTATGCCAGTACATCCCCTCTTCGACGTGGGACCCAAAACTGCTCACAATACTCCAAATACAGTCTGACAGATGCCTTATAAAGCCTCAGCATTACATCCTTGCTTTCATATTCTAGTCCTCTGGAAGTGAATGCTAATATTACATTTGCCTTCCTTACCACCAGCTCAAATTGCAAGTTAACCTTTAGGGAATCCTGCACAAGGAATTGTGATTTCTGAATTTGTTCCCCATTTAGTAAAGAGTCTACATCTTTATTCCTTCTACAAAAGCGCGCGACCATACACTTCATTGAACTATATTCATCTGCCATTTCTTTGCTGGTTTTCTTAATCTGTTCAAATCCTCCTGCAGACACCCTGTTTCCTCGCACTACCTGCCCCTCCACCTACCTTCGTATCATCCACAAACGTGGCTATCAGTTCTGCCATCCAGACCATGAACTGTGAGCCCTATCGGATCAACAGGGAGAATGTGGCCAGTGCTCATGCGGCTGATTGATTGCACAGTGAATTGATTGGGCCTCCGATGCAGGGAGGGTTCCCTCTTTTCGCGCGGGCTTTTGAATGTGCATGTTTTAGGCTCGGTTCATTGCTCCCACACTGTCCATTGCCCAGCGAGTCCTGTGGCTAACATGACTCAGCAAAAACATTTAATCGTACTGCTTCGTTGTCATTCTTGCCACGGAGCAAACATATAACCTGAGAGGTCACGGTCCCAACACTAACCCCTGCGAATCACCACTTGCCACCAGAAAAGGCCCCTCTTGCTCCCACTATTTGCCTTCTGCAAGTCAGCCAGTCTTCTCTTCCTCTCCACTGCCTGCAGCTTGTAACTCAGCAACAAGGTTGCTGTACCTCTTTGGACAGTATTAGCAGTGCAATCACTTGAGTCAAGTATGATATTCTCCAAAGAGCTGTCTATTAGTGGGTCCTCAGCTGCCTATAGAGGACGATTTGGATCCTCCTAACTGGGACGTTAGGGTGCATTCCCTTAATGAAGAACGCCTGTGTGTGACTTTGTTCAATGTGGGGAGGCTGATGCAACGGCCCTTGACAGGCCAGGGTCAGAGTCAGCAATGCAAGATAACTGGTGACCCTGCACTGCCGCAGCCTTCTTCCGTCTTCACTACCGTTGCAATGTGTCATCGTCTTCCGCCAGCTCCACCACTGAGGTCTTAGTTGGATTGCTCTGGAAACTTCTCTTCAATTTAGCACCATGGGTGACCTACCAGGAGCAAAGTGCAAGATGGCTAAACTCCAGACGGTATTGCTCTCAGGATCTTATTGTTAGCCATGGTGGAAATAAAATATAGAGCATTGAATGCGAATGGGTCAAGGCCAGTGGAAGCAGACAGATCAATTATCTTTGTTCCTGCCATGTGCTTGGAGATGGAGGCTGCCATTTTGTGGAACTGTTTTACATCCTCCATTTTGTGAGATGGAGTTGCTTTGCTTTCTGTGTTTTAAAGTGGACTCAATGATGTTTCAGGTAATCTGAACAACTGGAGATCATTTCCAAGTAAGAAGTACTTTGCATCAGTATCCAAAGAAAAGGACCATAGGGAATAAGGAGGTTCAGTGTGCAGCCTACTAATTTGCTAGGGCATTTTGAGATAAAGAAGCGGGTAATGTGGGGTCTCTTGAAGAACGTAAAGTTGGATAAGTCTCCAGGACCCAATGGGACATACCCCAGGTTATTGACAGAGGCAAGTGATGAGATTGCTGGGACCTTGACCAAAATCTCTGGTACCTCTCCAGCCACAGGTGAGGTCCTGGAGGACTGGCAATTAGTTAATGTTGTTCTATTATTCAAGGAGGAAAATAATGCTACTACTGGAAACTGTAGATTATTGAGTCTCCACCTCCAGCCCGTGACAGGGAAGCTACTGGAGAAGACTGTAAAGGATAAGGTTTATAAGCAATTGGAAAACCATGGCTTAACTAGGGGCAGTTTTTATGGGCTTGTGCAGGACAAGTCGTGTCTTACCATATCTCAACTGTTTTTGGAGTATGTAATGAAGGGAGAGCTGCGGATGGGTTTGACAGGAGAGGCTCATCCAGAAGATTAAGATGCTTGGGATCCATGGCGAATTGTCCATTTGGATTGAGAACTGGCTGCCCATAAAAAGCAAAGTGTAGTGATTGATGGAACGTATTCTAGCTGGGGGTCTGTGACGAGTGCAATTCCACGTGGGTCCGTACTGAGACCTCTACTGTTTGTAATAAATAAAAAAAATCCTGGATGAAGGTGTAGATGAGTAGGTTAGTAAGCTTGCAGACAATACAAAGATTAGTGGTGTTATGGATAGCATAGAAGACTGGCAAGAAAATACAGCAGGAATCAAGGGTTATGGAGACATGTTAGGGAAGTGAACTTGAGGAAAGGCTGGTCAACCACAATCCCATTGAAAGGTGTTGTCAGCATTGTCAAGCACCTTCCCATCTATCCCACAATCCCTTTGGCCTCCTACCGTCAGGCAGAATGTACCACAGTGTAAGAACAAGGACAGTAAGGCTGAGTAACAGCTTCTTCCCTCAGGCTGTGAGAACTTCTGAACACCCTGCTACTACCCAGTACACATTATTTATGACACAGCCAGTAGCGGAACATTACTGTAATTTTAACTATATGTTGTATATGCACTTTATGTAAACTTGTACATTTACAGAATTTTTTTATTATCTGTCAACATTATTGTGTTAATGTTATTTTATGTGCTGTATGTGATATATGGACTGTGTTTTGCACCTTGGTCCCAGAGGAACAATATATTATTTAGCTATAAACAAGTGTACAGTTGAATGACAATGATCTTGAACTTGATAGGTTAACTTTGATGGACTTCCTGCCTTTCAGAAAAAGACAATTGAGGTCTCATGTGACCTTTATTAATTGAACCACTGGCAGTGCTTACATGAGGTCCATCGGCGGGAGTAAGGCCAAGGTCCAGCCAATTATCCATCATCAGACAGGGAAATGATGGGAGATATTTGGTAGAAGTAATAACTTAGAGTGCACAATCCTAGAAGAAACAGAAGCAAATCTAGATCAGATCTGCAGCAGGTCTAGACCATCCATGCTGGTTCTTCACCTACCATCTTCTAAAGATCAATTAGTCCCCAAAAACATAAACATAAACAAGTGAGCTTCCACACCCCTCTAAGGTACAGGCTTCTAAAGGTTCACAACCACCTTTCAGACAATTAACACCCTTATCTTCATTGTCTGACTCTTGTCCTCCTGGTACAAGGTTCCCTCCTCAAGAAACAAGCTCTTGCTACCTCCTTGGTCAATCCCTCTGAGAATTTTGCCTGCTTCATTGGATCATCGGAGATCATCAGAAGCTCCAAGAATGCGGGTCACTTTAAGTCAATCTCTCCTGATTGGAAAGATCCTATACTTCCCTAAATTTCCTTCTGACATTGAGGAGGCTATTTGTGTTATTGATTCTCTGCTGGCTCTCCTGTCAATACCTTTCTTCCACCTATTTCCCCGTGACCTATTATCCCTCATGTTCCCATTATCATTTCTCTGTTTCTCGTCTGTTCTAATCAATTCTTGGGGCAATTTTACTGCAGTCAATTAAGCAACCTACCAGCAAGCATTGGGATGTGGGTGGAAACCAGCATACCTTGAGGAAACCCATGTGGTCACAGTGAGAACATGCACTGGAGATCAAGCTTGTACCTGTGTCCCTGGAGCTCTGAAGTAGCTACATAACCTCAATATCTCTATATCTACCCTCTGAGAGGTAGGGAGACAGGAAGACACCGGTGGCCCTGTTTTGGGCCGCTTATCTTAGAAAGGATGTGCTGCAACTTGAGAGGGTTCAAAGCAGGTTCATGAAAATGATTCCAGGATGGAATGGCTTGCCATATGAAGAGTGTTTGATGGCTCTGGGTTTGTGCAATCTGACAGAGCTTGAGCAGTTTTGTAAAGAAGAATGTGGAAAAATTGCAGCATCCAGATGTGCAAAGCTGATAGAGACCTGTCCACACAGACTCAAGGCTGTAATTGCTGCCAAAGGTGCATCTAGTAAATACTGACTTGACGGGGGTGAATACTTATGCAATCAAGTATTTTGTGTTTTATATTTGTAATTAATTTAGATCACTTTGTAGAGATCTGTTTTCACTTTGACACAAAAGTCTTTTTCTATAGATCAGTGTCAATAAAAGCCCAATTAAGTTCACTGTGATTCAATGTCGTAAAACAATAAAACATGAAAACTTCTGGGGGGGGGTGAATACTTTTTATAGGCACTGTATATACTTTGATAATAAAATCTACTTTGAACTTTAAACATTACTTTTAAAACTTTCTCTTTCCCTCCTCTTCCCTTTATTTTCCCTTCTAATTTCCTGGGCTCTTTCCTTTACCTTTCATCATCCTTCTTTCTTTTAATTCGTTACTCTTTGTAACATTTAATAAAGTGATCATAAGCAATGTTTTATGCCTCAATCTTGACATCCAAAGAATCTTTGGTTCACAAGAGCAACAGTATCCAACAGTCAAGACCCCTCATCTGGACCTGAAATATTGACTGTCCATTTCCCTCCACGGATGCTGCCTAACCTATTGAGTTTCTACAGCATTTTGTGTGTTGTTCCAGATTCCAGCATCTACGGTCTCCTGTGTGTCTCAGGTGTTGTTTGTGCTTGGCATCAGGGAATTGTGAGGTACAAAGTCTCTCTCTCTCTCCCTATCTATCTATCTATCTCTAACTCTCTCTCTCTCTCCCTCTCCCTCTCTCTGTCTCTATACCTCTCTACATTTCTTTCTCTATATATATCTCTATCTCTGTCTCTGTCTCTATCCCTCTCTCAAAAGTTAACAAAGAATTTTACACCTCAATCCAATCTCAGCAGAAAGAAACACATGTGCTGGGCAATTACATTTCCAGATCTCCTTCCTGTGATACTAATATTAGTGGATACTATGAATGGAAAGAAATATTGGCAACTGCACATTGAAAAGCTCATATGCACACTACTAATTAAGGCAATTTCTCTCAGATGGTTGTAATCAAACATCTCTGCTTGGCAATCATTGTGTGTTTTATAGAGCAAATTATTTTGTATCTTATCTTGTACTGAATTACTATACACTATTACCAAATAGGATTTTATGTGGAAGCTCCCATTGATAACTTTCCAGAGCAGATAAGCTTTTAATCTCAGCAATGCTGTTATTGTGGAGTAGAGTACTGCAGAAAGATGGGAATCCTAAAAGATAGTTTGAGTATTGCAACTTTAATTGATCCAACAGAATCAACAAACTCATTCGTAAGGTCAGTGATGTTGTGGGGATGGAACTGGACTCTCTCACGGTGGTGTCTGAAAAGAGGATGCTGTCCAAGTTGCATGCCATCTTGGTCAATGTCTCCCATCCACTACACAATGTACTGGGTGGGCACAGGAGTACATTCAGCCAGAGACTCATTCCACAGAGATGCAGCACAGAGCGTCACAAGAAGTCATCTCTGCCTGTGGCCATCAAACTTTACAACTCCTCCCTTGGAGAGTCAGACACCCTGAGCCGATAGGCTGGTCCTGGACCTATTTCATAATTTACTGGCAAAATTTACATATTACTATTTAACTATTTATTACTATTTTCTATTACTATTCTATTACTATTTATTATTTCTATGACTATTACTATCTACTATTTACTAATAGTAATATTACTATTACTATTTCTATTACTATTTATTATTTATGGTGCAACTGTAACGAAAACCAATTTCCCCCGGGATCAATAAAGTATGACTACGACTATTTATGTTTGTCGTGGGCACCATCACTTTGGATATGACCTGTGACTTTTCTCAGCTCTTGTAGGATGCCCATTGTCTATAGTGGGCACATAAAACTATAAGATGATAAGATATAGGAGCAGAATTAGGCCATTTGGCCCATTGAGTCTGCTCCATCAATTTTCATCATAGCTGATCCCATTTTCCTTCTCAACCCAAATCTCCTGCCGCCTTCCAGTATTCCTTCATGCCCTGACTAATCAAGAATCTATCAACCTCTGCCTTAAAAATACCCGATTGCTTGGTCTCCAGAGTTGCCTGTGGGAATGAATTCCACAGACTCACCACTCTCTGGTTGAATAAGTTTCTCCTCATCTTCATTATAAAAGGACACCCCTTTATTCTGAGGCTTGTGTCCTCTAGTCTTAGACTCTCCCACCATAGGAAACATCCTCTCCACATCCACTCTATCAAGGCCTTTCACCATTTGATAGGTTTTAATGAGGTCACCCATCATTCTTCTGAATTCCAGTGAAGAATGGGGAAAAATTTCAGTGTCTCTGTTTGTAAAAAAATTTTTTAAATCCTTAGAAAGAGGTGACATAGGTTCAGAACATGTAGAACCCTTGTGAGTAGAATTAAGGGTAAAAAGATCTTGAAGGGAATTATACAACAGGCCTCTGAACAGTAACCAAGATGTGGGATATAAATTAAAGCAGGAGATAGAAAAGACATGTAAAAAGGGCAATGTTACGATTGCCATGGGGATTTTAATATGCAGGTAGATTGGGAAAATCAGGTTGGTGCTGGATCCAAAGGGAATTTGTAGAATGCCTATGAGATAGCTTTTCAGAGTAGCTTTTGGTTGAACCCACTAGGGGAAAGGCAATTCTGGTTTGCGTGTTGTGTAATGAAACAGATTTGATTCGGGAGCGTAAGGTAAAGGAACCTTTAGGAGACAGTGATCATAATATGGTAGAATTCACCCTGCAGTTTGAGAGGAAGAAAATAAAATCAGATGTAGCAATACTATGGTGGAGTTGAGAAGGTGGAGCTTAGGAGGGCTAATGGCGCCTAACGGCGACTCCTTTGCTTTCATCTTCGAAAACAGCTCTATTTCTATCTTTAGTGTCTCTACTTTTCTCTTTCAGGGTTCTTTTGAAGACCCTGACCTGGAGTTACACGCTGACTATGGCTCTTTGTGGGAATTCAACCTGCTCTTGGGGTCTCATGACTGGCCATTATTCGATATGCCAAGGATGCGGCCTAGAAGATTAGTTTGCCTTCAGAGTTCCAGGATTTCGTGGCTCTGGAGGCAGGCGGACTCGAGGTCAGTGCAGCCGCCTGGTGTGTTGTGGGAGACGAAAGATTGAAAGCACCAAGCTGGCTGCTAGCTGTGTGCCCAGAGACCCGAGTTCTTTGGGCACAGAGCTCAGAAAAAGCGACATAAATCAGTGAGTTGTTTGTTATATCTTCCTTCTCACTGTGATACAGAGACACCTCTTTTTCCCTTATTAGGGAGAGAGAGAGCCTGTGGTATAACGAATTACCGGGTGAATGAGTAGTCTTTGGGGTACTGCACGTCTGTGTCTCTATTGATGCTTTGCTGCACGCTTGAGTGCTCGGTGGGGGGGGCGCTGATGCTTTTTTTGCTGGTGGGGAGGGGGAGGGTTGTTGCCTTGCTGTCACATATGCGTGGGAGAGGGACTTTGGGGTTCTAACGTTTAACTGTCATTCATTCTTTGGGGCACTCCTCTGTTTTTGTGGATGTTTGCGAAGAAAAAGTATTTCAGGATGTATATCGTATGCATTTCCCTGACATTAAGTGTACCTTTAAAACCTAAAGGAAATTACAGGGGCATGAGAGAGGACCAGGCCAAAGTTGATTGGAAGGGGATACAAGCAGGAATGACGGCAGAATAGCAACGGCCGGAGTTTCTCGGGGCAATTAAGAAGGTGCAGGATAGATACATCCCAAAGTTGAAGTAATATCCTAAAGGCAGGATGAGGCAACTAGAGCTGACCAGGGAAGTTAAAGACAGCATAAAAGCAAAAGAGAGGGCATATAATATAGAAAAAATTAGTGCGAAAGTAGAGGATTGGGAACCTTTTAAAAAACAACAGAAGGCAACTAAAAAGTCATAAAGGTAGAAAAGATGAAATATAAATGTAAGCTAGCCAACAATATGAAAGAGGATATCAAATTTTTTTTCAGATATACAGTACAAAGGGTAGAAGAGGGGCAAGAGTTGATATCGGACCACTGGAAAATTATGCTGGAGACATAAGTAATGGGGGACAAAGAAATGGCTGATGAACTGAATAAGTATTTTGCGTCAGCCTTTATTGTGCAAGACACTAGCAGTATGCCAGCAATTTGTGAGTATCAAGGGACAAATGTGAATGTAGCTGCTATTACTTAGGAAACTGAAAGGTCTGAAGGTAAATAAGTCACCTGGACCAGATGGACTACACTCCAGGGTTCTGAAAGAGGTAGTTGAAGAGAGTGTGGAGGCATTAGTAATGATCTTTCAAGAATCACTAGATTCTGGACTGGTTCCAGAAGATCGGAAAATTACAAATGTCACTGCACTCTTTAAGAAGGTTGGAAGGCAAAAGAAAGGAAAATATTGGCCAATTAGCTTGACTTCAGCGGCTGGGAAGATGTTGGAGTCCATTAAGGATGAGGTTTCGGGGTATTGAAGGCATACAATAGAATAGGCCGTAGTCAACATGGTTTCCTGAAGGGAGAATCTTGCCTGACAAGTATGTTGGAATTATGTGAGGAAATAACAGCAAGGACAGACAAAGGAGAGTCAGTGGATATAGTTTATTTGGATTTTCAGAAGGCCTTTGACAAGGTGTTGCACATGAAGCTGCTTAACATGATAAGAGCCCATGGTATTACAGGAAAGATACTAACATGGTTAGAAGATTGGCTGACTGGCAGGAGGCAAAAAATGGGATTAAGGGGGGCCTTTCTGGTTGGCTGCTGGTGACTAGTGATGCTCCACACAGGTAAGAATTGGGACCGATTCTTTTTACATTATGTCAATGATTTGATTACTTTGTGGTCAAGTTTACAGATGATATGAAGATAGGTGAAGGGGCAGGTAGTGTTGAGGAAGCAGAGAGTCTGCAGAAGACTTGGACAGATTGGGAGAATGGATAAAGAAGTGGCAGATGGAATATAGTGCAGGGAAGTGTATGGTCACGCACTTTGGTAGATAAAATAAAGGCATAGACTATTTTCTAAATAAGGAGAACATTCGAAAATCTGAGTTGCAAAGGGACTTGGTTGTCCTTGTGCAGGCTTCCTGAAAGGTTAACTTACAGTTTGAGTTGGGTTAAGAAGGCAAATGCATGTTAGCATTCATTTTAAGAGGACTAGAATACAAAAGCGAGGATGTAAAGCTGATGCTTTATCAGGCATGGTCAAGACCACATTTGGAGTATTGTGAGCAGTTCTGCACCCCTTATGTAAGAAAAGATGTGCTGCCATTGGCGAAAGTCCAGAGGAGGTTCACGAGAAGGATCGCAGCAATAAAAGGGTTAACATATGAGGAGTGTTTAATTGCTCTGGGCCTGTACTTGCCGGAGCTTAGAAGAATGAGGTGGAATCTCATTGAAACCTATTGAATATTGAAGGGCCTGGATAGATTGGATGTGGAGAGAGTGTATCCTACATTGGGTAGTCCAGGACCAGAGGACACAGCCTCAGAATAGAGGGACATCCATTTAGAAGAGAAATGAGGAGGAATTTCTTTAGCCAGAGGGCACTGAATCTGTGGAATTCATTGCCATAGATGGCTGTGGTGGACTAATCATTGAGTATATTTAAAGTGGAGGTCGGTGGGTTCTTCATTAATCAGGGCATCAAAGGTTATGGAGAGAAGGCAGAATAATAGGGTTGAGAGGGATAATAAAGCAGGCATGATGAATGGTGGAGCAGACTTGATATGTCCTCCTGAAGAAGAAGTCTCAAATGGCAGCGGTAGGCAACCATGGCTGACAAGGGAAATTAAGGGCCACATAAAAGCCAAGGAAAGGACATATAAGGTAGCAAAAGTGAGTGGGAGGTTGGATGATTGGAAAGCTTTTAAAATCCAACAAAAAGGCAACTAAAAAAGCTAGAAGAAGGGAAAAGATGAAATATAAGGGCAAACTTGCCAATAATACAAAGCATGATACTAAAAGTTTTTCAGTCATATAAAGAGTATAGGGGAGGTGAGAGTTGAGATTGGACCACTGGAAAATGATGCTGTGAGGTAGTAATCGGGGACAAAGAAATGGCAGATGAACTTTAATGAGTAATTTGCATCAGTCTTCACTGTGGAAGGTACTAGCAATGTGGCAGAGTGTCGGGGAGCAGGAGAGAGTGCTGTCGATATTACAAAGGAAAAAGTTCCAGGCAAACTCAAAGGTCTTAAGGTGGATAACTTACATGGACTACATCCCAGAGTCCTGAGAGAGGTTGCTGAAGAGATAACAGATGCATTGGTCATGATCTTTCAAGATTCACTTGATTCTGGCATGGTCCCGGATGACTGGAAAATTGCAAATGTCACTCCACTCTTTCAGAAGGGAGGAAGGCAAAATAAAGGAAGTTATCAGCCAGTGAGCCTAACCTCAATTGTTGGGAAAGTGTTGGGGTCTATTATTAAGGATGAGGTTTCAGGGTACTTGGAGACTGATGATAAAATAAGTCAAAGTCAGCATGGTTTCTGTCAAGGGAAATCTTGCCTGACAAATCTGTTAGAGTTCTTCGAGGAAGTAACAAGCAGCGTGGGCAAAGGGGAGGCAGCAGATGTCATTTACTTGAATTTTCAGAAGGCATTTGATAAGGTGCCACACATGAGGCTGCTTAATAAGATAAAATCCCATGGCATTACAGGAAAGATATTGGCATGGATAGTGGAATGGCTGACAGGCAGGAGACAGTGAGTGGGTATAAGAGGGGCCTTTACTAGTTGACTGCCAACGACTCATGGTGTTTCGCAAGGACCGCTATCATCCAAAGCTTGCGGATGATACGAAGATAGGTGGATGAGTAGGTAGTGCTGAGGAAACAATGCGATTGCAGCAAGACTTAGACAAATTGGAAGAATGGGCAAAGAAGTGGCAGATGGAATACAGTGTTGGGAAATGTATGATATTGCATTTTGGTAATAGTGTGGAATATTATCAAAATGAGGAGAAGATTCAAACATTGGAGGTGTAGAGGGTATTACGAGTCCTTGTGCAAGACTCCCAGAAGGTTAATTTACAGGTTGAATCTGTGGTAAAGAAGGCAAATGCAATGTTGGCATTTATTTCAAGGGAAATAGAATATAAAATCAGGGAGATAATGCTGAGCCTTTATAAGACATTAGTCAGACCACACTTGGAGTATTGCCAACAGTTTTGGGCCCCATGTCTCAGAAAAGATGTGTTGTCATTGGAGAGAGTCCAGAGGAGGTTCACAAGGATGATTCTGGGAATGAAGGGGTTAACATATGAGGAGTGTTTGGCAGCTTTGGGCCTGTACTCATTAGAATTTAGAAGAATGTGGGGAGATCTCATCAAAACCTACCGAATGTTGAAAGGACTAGATAGGGTGGATGTGGAGAGGATGTTTCCTATGGTGGGGGTATACAGAACTAGAGGGCACAGCCTCAAAACTGAGTGGCAACCCTTTAAAACAGAAGTAAAAAGGAAGCTTTTTTAGCCAGAGAGTAGTGAGGCTGTGGAATGCTCTGCCACAGACTGTGGTGAAGGCCAAGTCCATTCATATATTTAAAGCGAAAGTTGATAGTTTCCTGATTGGTCAGGGCATCAAAGGATATAGTAAGAAGGCAGGTGTATTGGGTTGAATAGCATCCGGGATCAGCCATGATGGAATGGTGGAGCAGACTCAATGGGCTGAATGGCCTTATTCTGCTCCTATGCCTTATGGCCTTATGGTCTTATGCAACAAATGACCTAATTGTGCTACTATGTTTTATGATCTTAGGTCTAACATAAAACAGTACAGTACAGGACCAAGCCAAATAAACTAGCAATTAACTGCCCAACTAAACTAATCCCTTTGCCTACTTAATGTCCATACCCCTCCAAATGAGTGAATACAAACAAATATAAACCTTCCTCAACACCCCTTAATTCTGCCATCACTATCCTACACACTAGAAGCAATTTATTGTGGCCACATATCCAACCTGTACATTGCTGGACTGTGGGAAGAAGCCCACCCAATTTCAGGGAGAGCATACAAACCACACAGAGGCAAAGCCAAAGGTGAGAATCGAACTTGTAGCCCTGTGAGGTAGTGGAACTAACTGTTCTCCCTCCATGTTTATTTATTTTCGTTTAGAGATATAGCGTGGTAACAGGCCCTTCTGACCCATCAGGCCTGCATTGCCCAATTATACCTATGTTCAAAGGTTCACTTATTATCTAAATATGTATGCGGTATACAACTCTGAGATTTGCCTTCTCCAGATAGTCACGAAACAAAGAAAACCACAGAAGTCAGTTCAAAGAGAAACAGCAAACCCATTCCCCTACACAAAAAAACCTAACAAAACGCAACAAGAACATCAACCCCAAACTCCCCTTCCCTGCACAAAATGCAACAAGAACATCGACACCCCCAAAACCCTCTTCCTTGCACAAAATGCAACAAAAACATTGACCTCCAAATCCCCCTCCGTGCACAAAAAACTATCAAAAGCGCAACAAGAACATCAACCCCCAAGCCCCCTTCCCCTGCACAAAAAATCAAGAAAAAATAGGTGAAAACACAGAATATAAAAAACCATAACACTGAAAAAGTCCAAAGTCCAATTTCATAATCACAGAACCTCGGTAACATTTCCGACATCATCAAAAGAGAGAACACAGAGGCCTGCCCCGAGGCCCAGTGATCTGCCACACAGTGATAGGCCATAGGCTCCTACTCTGGCGGCAGCAGGATCCAATCAGCTATCAAAGTGCAGGTAGTTGGCGCTGAACCCTCACTCACCTTCCACATTTGCCTTGATGTTTCAATCTTCGAATAATGGATGCTTTAATCAGCAAAATTGATTCAAACATCAGCTTGCGCCCTGTCTTGAAGTTTAATGCCTCGAGGGTTCGAGTTCAAGCTTGCACTCGCTTTCCAGAATTTTCTCAGAGACAGCAAAGCACTAGATCACACAATTGATTTCCAAACTGTAAATCACAGATTCTGACAATTCCAGAAACACACTTAAGATGAAAATCAGACATAAAAGAGGTGAAATAAACAGTTTTGCGATCTATCTGGAAGATGTTGACCGAGGAAGCATCGTACACATGCGCCATCTTGACCGGACTCATATATTTATGAACTATTTACCTACTAACCCATATGTCATTGGAATGTGGGAGAAAACCGGACCACCCATGCAGTCAGAGAGAGAACATACAAATTTGTTACAGACCGTGATGGGAATTGAACCTGGATCACTGATCACAACTGTTACTGCCGTGCCTTTATGTCTTTGCACAGTACTGCTGCCACAAAACAAACTTTTTTTAGGCAGACAAGACAGTGATAGTAAACCAGATTCTGATTCTGATCATCAAGACTCAGAGGACTGGCAGACAAACAGATGTCAATGAACTCATTCTATTTACTGGAGAGTTTGCTAGTGAAACCACAATTTGTCCAATCAGCTGTTAATAGAAAAGCTTTGACTGTTCATCAGCTCCTGCTTACTGAATGGAAAGGAAATTAAAGAAGAGCTGTAAGATCCTAAAGTTCTTCAGAAAATGTTTACTGTAAATAATGACTGCTTTTAGTTTCACTCTATCGCAGGAACCATCAGTTTATTTTCCCGAGACAATATGAAGCACATGTACTTATGTTTAAACAGGAGAGATTCTGCAGATGCTGGAAATCCAGAGCAATGCACACAAAATGCTGGAGGGACTCAGCAGGTCAGGCAGCATCGATGGAAATTAATGAACAGTCGATGCTTCAGACCGTGACCTTTCATCAAGACCTGGCCAGGACCTTCATCAGGTACCAAGTTACAGGGAGAGGTTGGCCAAACTAGGATTTAATTCCTTGTAAGATAGGAGACTGAGGGATGACTTTATAGAGTATATATAATCATGAAGAGTGTAGGGTGAATGCTCTCAGTATTTTTCGCAGGGAGGAGGAACTGAAAACCTGGGGGCATTGGTTTAAGGTGAGGATGAAAGACTTAAAATGGGCCTGGGGAACAAATTCTTCACACAGAGGGTGATGTGCAGAGGAAGTGGGTGAGACAGGTACAATAAGAGCAATTAAAAGACATTTGGATATCCCACCCCTCCACTTCCTCGTCCAAATCATTTAGAAAAATCACAAAGAGCAGCGGCCCCAGAGCAGATCCCTGTGGAACACCTCCAAGCA
This sequence comes from Mobula birostris, assembly GCF_030028105.1. NCBI lineage: Eukaryota > Metazoa > Chordata > Chondrichthyes > Myliobatiformes > Myliobatidae > Mobula > Mobula birostris. The sequence continues at coordinate 42,312,176 of NC_092389.1, forward strand.
GAATATGCTCCATCTACTACTACCCTCTGCCTTCTGGGCAAGCCTACCAGGGGGATGCTTGCCAACCACCTTACTAAAATCCATATATACCATATAAATACCAGATTTGGGGAGACGGAGGCGGAGTTAAGATGGCACTAAACGGCGACTCCTTTGTTTGCATCTTCGGAAACAGCTCTATTTCTATCTTTAATCTCTATTTTTCCCTTTCAGGGTTCTTTTGAAGACCCTGACCTGGAGTTACATGCTGACTACGGTTCTTTATGGTAAAACGCCAGGTGAAACGCGAAGTCTTTGGGGTAACTGCAAGTCTGTGTCTTTGCTCACACTGAGTGCTCAGTGGTGGTACCAATGCTTGCTTTTTTTTTGCCAGTGGGGGGAGGGGGGATTGTTGCTTGCTGCCGTTTATGCGTGGGAGGGAGAGGAGCTGGGGGGGGCACTTTAAGGTTCTTACATTTATCTGCCATTCATTCTTTGGGGCATTTCTCTGTTTTTGTGGATGTTTACGAAGAAAAAGCATTTCAGGATGTATATTGTATACGTTTCTCTGACATTAAATTGTATCTTTGAACCTTTGAACCTTTGAAATTTACGTAGACTGAGCCAACCCAGGGGTGGTGTGTTGTAACATCTAAGTGCTATGTTGACACTGGAAATCTAAGGTTACCTTGGCATTAGATTCTCACACATTCAGAACTAATAAGCAGAAGATCCCACCTCTGGATGAATTTTCACAAGTAACAAATGCAAAATCATCTCTCATCTTATTTATTTTTAATGACAACTACAGTGTTCCTACGTGAGTCTAGTTCTCTTCACTTTACTGCATCACAGAATGGTGTTGAAATGCTAATCATTATTGCTGCCAAAATGTTGGTTTTTGTGATTAAATGTGCTGGTAATGCAGAGAAATGTTATCATGTTTGCCTCTATCCTGTAATTCAGTTTCTGAACATCTAACCTCATGTCAAAATTTGTTGTCTTGGAAGGTTTCCAAGCTAATTCTATGGCAAGATGTTCCACAGAGAATCATTACAACTCGAACGGAACCAAAATCATTTATTCTTCAAACCTAATATAAAATTATGAAATAATGGTAAAATTATGATAAAATAGTGCTTCCGATGCGGTCTCCTTTACATTGGTGAAACCCAATGTAACTTGGGACACCGCTTCATTGAGCACCTCCACTCCATCCACAAGATGTGGAATTTCCCAATGACCAACCATTTTATTTCCTATCCTCATTCCCATTCTGACATGTTGGTCCATGGCCTTCTTTTCTGCCATGGTGAGGCCACTCTTAGGGTGGAGAAACAACGCCTCATATACCATCTAGGTAGCCTCCAACCTGATGACATGAACATCGATTTCTCCTTCCGGTAAAATTATTTTCTTCTCCTTTTCTATTCCTCTCCCCCTTCCTTCATCTATTCCCCACCCTGGCCTCTTACCTGTTCTCCTCACCTGCCTATCACCTCCCCCTGGTGCCTTTCCTTCTCCCCTTTCTCCCATGGTCCACTCTCCTCTCCTATCAGATTCCTTCTTTTCCAACCCTTCACCTTTCCCACCCCCCTGGCTTCACCTATCACCTTCCTGCTAGCCTCCTTCCCCTCTCCTTACCTTTTTATTCCGACATCTTCCCCCTTCCTTTTCATGTCCTGATGAAGTGTCTCAACCCAAAACGTCAACTGTTTATTCATTTCACAGATGCTGCATGACCTGCTGAGTTCCTCCAGCATTTTGAGTGTGTTACACCAGAACTCTGATGGTCTAGGGCTCATGTGGTGAAGGACTGGCAGACTGACTAGTGCGTTGGATGTTATTCCTATTTATTATGCCATAAAAGAAAGAACAGTACGGCACAGTACAGACCTTTTGGCCCATGCTGTTGTGCTGATCTGTTAACCTAGTCCAAAATCAACCTAATCCTTCCCTTCCACAAAGCCTCCCATTTCTCTATCATCCATGTGCCTATCTAAGTGTCTGCTAAATATCCCTAATGTATCTGCCCCTACCACCACCCTAATGAGTGCATTCCATGCACCTACTACTCTGTGTAAAAAAGCCTCTGACATCCCCCCTACACTTTCCACCAAACACCTTAAAGTTATGTCCCTTGTATTAACCATTTCTGCCTGAAGAAGAAGCCTCTGGCTGTCCACTTGAACTATGTCTCTTATCATCTTGTACACCTTTATCAAGACTCCTCATTCTCTTTCACTCCAAACAGAAAACTGCCAACTCACACTACCAATCTTCATAAGACATACTCTCCAATCTCAACAGCATCCTGGTAAATCACCTCTGCACCCTCTCCAAAACTTCCACTTTCTTCCTATAATGAGCTGACTAGAGCTGAACACTAGACTCCAAGTGTGGCCTAAACAGAGTTTTTGAATTCTAATCAGAAATACCTGACAGACTTTTAATAGTTATTTTGATGATGAATCAAAGTATTATAATACATTTGACATTGAACGTATAAGTTTCACGGAAGCATAAGAACAGGAGCTCCAGTGAGTCTTGGGGCAGTGTAGGACTGGGCCCCTCGTTGGTCTCGGGGAGGATAGGAACAGGAGTCCTGGTTAATGGTGGAGAGGATAGGAATGCTGAGTTTCGATAGAGTGGGTGCTGGGAAGGCACAGGAGAATGTGGGGATCAGTCATGGAGACTGGAGTCTAGATGTTTCTCTGGAAAATATGAGATAGATTACCTGATGGGCCAGTGACTTCTTGAGGTTTCCAAATTGTTGGATAGCAGCACACAGACAGACAGACAGACAGACACACACACACACACAGTGGTCACTTTATTATGCAACTAAAGGCATAAAAGCACACAGACATAGTCAAGAGGATCAGTTGCTGTTCAGACCAAACATCAGAATGGGGGAGAAATGTGATCTCAGTGACTTTGACCATGGAATGATTGTTGGTGCCAGACAGGGTGGTTTGAGTATCACAGAAACTGCTGACGTCCTGGGATTTTCACACACAACAGTCTCTAGATTTTACAGAGAATGGTGTGTAAAACAAAAAACATCCAGTGAGCAGCAGTTCTGTGGGTAAAAGTGCCTTGTTAATGAGAGAGGTCAGAGGAAAATGGCCAGACTGGTTCAAGACGACAGGAAGGCGACAGTACCTTAAATTATATGTATGCGTGTATTTATTTATTTACTTATCTATCTGTTTATTTATTTATTGAGATACAGTGCAGAAAACACATTACAACAATAACATGCAGAAGAGCATCTCTGAATGCATGACATGTCGAACCTGAAATGGATGGGCTACAGTGTGTATTACAGCTGCAGAAGGTCATGAACATGCACTCAGTGGCCATATTAAAAATCTGGGGAAATTCAATAGGTTGAGCAGGGTTGTGGGCGTGGAAGGGTTTGACAATGTTTCGGGCCAAGACCATGCATCAGAACCAAGAGCAGTGGAATTCCAAAGCACTTTAGGGATACGTGTATCAATCATAGAGACATATAAAATTAATCAGAAAGTTTAATAAATTGTTGCCTCCATATCTGGAGAATAAGGAGGAAGAAATCATGATATAATTCTATTAAATCATTGTTGGAACACACTGGGAGCAGTGTGAATGGTTCTGGGCACCACACCTCAGGAAGATTATATTGACTTTGGAGGGAGTACAATGTGGTCTAATAATAGGAGAGATTCCATAAACCAAGATTATTTTCCTTGGAAGTTAGCTTAAAGGATGTCTCTTTTCAAAAGGAACTCATCAAGGAGAACAGATAGGATGGAAACAGGGCTTTCAAACATGACAAACATGGTTATCAAAGTTCAAAATAAATTTATTATCAAAAGTACATTTTCTTGCAGGCATGCAAAATAAATCCAGAACAGAATAATAACCATAATAGAATCAATTAAACACCACACCAACTTGGGCATTCAACCAGTGTTCAAAAGACAACAAACTGCAAATATAAAATGAAAGAAATAATAACAATAAATAAATAGGCAATAAATATGAAATGGAAGATCCTTGAAAGTAAGTCCATTGGTTGTGGGAATATTTTAATGTTGTATATCAATGATTTAGATGATGAAATAGATGGCTTTGTTGCCAAGTTTGCAGATGATATGAAGGTTGGTAGAGGGGCAGGTAGGGTAGAGGGAACAGGTTGGCTGCAGAAGGACTTAAACAGATTAGGAGAATGGGCAAGAACATTGCAAATAAAATGCAATATTGGAAAATGCATAGTCATGCACTTTGGCAGTAGTAATAAATGAGCAGACTATTTTCTAAATGGGGAGAAAATCCAAAAATCTGAGATGCAGAGAGATTTCGGAGTCCTTGTGCAGAGCACCCTAAAGGTTAACTTGCAGGTAGAGTTGGTGGTGAGGAAGGCAAATACAACACAAGAGCAGGGATGTGATGCTGAGGCTTTATAAGGCACTGGAGAATCCTCACCGTGAGTATTGTGAACAGTTTGGGGCTCCTCATCTAAAAAAAGATGTGCTGGCATTGGAGATGGTTCAGAGAAGGTTCACAAGGATGATTCCAGGAATGAAAGAGTTATCATACGAGGAACGTTTGATAGCTCTAGGTCTGTACTTGCAGGAATTTAAAAGGATGGGGAGCGGGGGGGGGGGATCTCATTGAAACCTTTCGAATGTTGAAAGGCCTAGACAGAGTAGATGTGGAAAGGATATTTCCCATGTTGTAGGAGTCTAAGACAAGTGGGTACAGCCTCAGGATAGAGGGGTTTCCATTTAAAACAAAGATGTCGAGAAATTTTTTGAGCCAGAGGGTGGTGAAATGTGGAATTTGGTACCACAGGCTGCTGTGGAGGCCAGGTCTTTGGGTGTATTAAGGCAGAGATTGATAGGATCTTGATTGGACACGGCATCAAAGGTCTTTTAAGAGACTCCTGGGTAGGTATATGGAGCTTAGAAAAATAGAGGGCTATGGGTAACTCCAAGTAATTTCTAAAATACATACATGTTTGGCACAGCATTGTGGGCCGAAGGGCCTGTACTGTGCTGTAGCTTTTCTATCTTTCTATGTTATGGGGAGAAGGCCGGGGAGTGGGGCTGAGGAGGGTAAAAAAGAATCCGCCATGATTGAATGGCAGAGCAGACTCAATGGGCTCTTCTGACTTATGGTCTCATGGTCTTAATATGATCTAAATGTTTCACGTATGAAATTTGGAAGTGCCTCTACAAGCAGTCCTGGAAATGGCAACCAGTGTTATGCTGTTTAGCCTGCTCCTACTTCTCTCTCTTTGTTTCTTTATACCTGAGACAGATATACCTTCGTCAAGCAAATGTACTAGGCAACATAGTGTAAATACAGTGAGGTCACTAATCAGTCATGGACATTGATCCCATGTGCACTACCTCATTATTATTTTTCCATTTTTTGCTCTCTTCTTGCACTACTTAATTAATTTAATTTATATATATCATTCATTCTATCTATTGTAGAATAGATATTGTGATTTCTAGCTTTTTTATCATTTATTGCAATGTACAGCTGCTGCAGAACAACATGCTTCATGACATATGTCAGTGATATCAAACCTGATTCTGATTCGGAAGTATCATGACTGCAAGACTAGTCAAGCCTGAACTGTTGTGTGGTTTTATCTACATTAAAACAGTAATAGTGCAGCATTGCTGTACTGCTTATGCAATGAATACACAAGAAAGTTAATGGATCATTTTGAACTGCTCCAGGTATACTGGTGGCAAAACTCAGCTTGTGCTGCAATTAGAATGGAGAAATGTCAATCTTCAAGGTGCTAGTGAGGTTGCTCGTCATTATTCTGTGCAGAGTATTCCATTTCTCTCATATAGGCATGAAGCCTTTATTTGAATTACAGGCAACATAATAACCCAAAATTATACTACAGCACAGGATTATAAATTGCCTTTTGGGAGATGAAAATGGACAGATTGGGCAATGTGTTTGGTCACGATATGATCCCATGAAATTGGTATGTTCCTTTAAGCTCTTATGTCATGGACATTTTTGTGATAATTAATTAAAAATTAATTGAGTCAAATTTAAAGTGACAACACATCTAAAATTAACTGTACTATTTTGGACGTGAAGAGGGTCAGAAACTTTAAATTCCCTGCTGTTTACATATCAGAGGATCTGTCCTAGAACCACCAAACAAGTGTCTCACAAAGAAGGCACAACAACCCTCGATTTTCCTATAAGTTTGCATAGATTTAACATGTTACCTATAACTTGGGCAAACTTCCATGGACCTAACTGATTGCATCACAGCCTGGTATGGAAACACCAATGCGCCAGAATGGAAAAGGCACAGAAAGTGGAGGTCACAGCTCAGTTTACCCACAGACAAAATTCACCCCACCTATGTAGACATTTACAGTACATGGGGCGCTGCCACAGGAAAGCAGCATCCATCATCAAAGACCCCACCATCCAGCCCATACCTTGGCCTCACTACTACCATCGGGCAGGAGGTATAGGTATCACCAGATTCAGGAACAGTGATTACCCTACAACCATCAGGCTCCTAAATTGGTGTGGATAATTTCAGTCACCACAACTCTGAACTGATTCTACAATCTACACTTTCAAGGACGCTCGACAACTCGAGTGCTTAGTATTTTTTATTTGCAGATTTTGTCTTTTGCACGTTGTTTGTCAGTCTTTGTCTGTCACATATAGTTTTTCATAAAATCTCTTGTAATTTCCTGTAAATGCCTGCAAGAAAATGAATCTCAAGGTAACATATGCATACCTTGATAATAAATTTACTTTGAACTTTGAGCTTTGAATAGCATCCTTTATCAGAGTAAAATTCTTTCAACGAATTACATTTAACATTGACATTTTTGTTTTGCTCTGTTTCTTGTGTTGATTTTTGGGTGTATTTTACTCAACCAGCAAGTTCTAATTGCCATCATGTGTGGCCTAGCTGACCAAGAGCTGAGGTTGAAAACACAAAGCAACTGAATAAACATCAAAAGGAATGTACGTGTTGACCTCAGGACGCTTCAGCACGAACATGTATGGTCAGTGAACTTCCACATACCGTTGGATTTCATACTTTATCTGACGTTACCATCAATGCATGCAATCTGAATAAAAATATTTAAAAGTTGATAAATATAAATGAGCAAAAGTGAAAGATGTTGAAGATCTTTATTACTTTTTGGGAAATTTAAACTCTAGTTCTGATGGATTGTTTTGAAACCTCAGCCTTTATCTCCAATGTGATAGAATTGTGAACTATCAACCCTTCCTGCAACTTAATAATATGATACACCAAATACGTTCTTATTTATTTTTGCTGATTTCCACAATAAATTCAAAGCTTCATTACAGCATCGTAATGAATGAGGAAATGCAGAAACTGCAATTAAAGCCACGAAATTTGTCATTAGCCATGCAGAGAAATGATGTTAATTAAATACACTTCCTTTACTTCTCACTTCTTGTTAAATTTGAGTACTTAGTGTGCGTGTTAAATAATCATCTCAATATTAGATTGGTGTTAAAACTCTCTTTCCTTTTCCCTAGCCTGATGAGTAATTCCAACATTCTCTGATTATATTTGTTTTTCTGAAAGCAAATTTTAATTGTAAACTCAGAAGGCTATATTAATTGTTAGAATGCAGTCTTGAAAACAGTTGTAAACAAAAGGTCTATATATTTAGGAAGATGCAGTGGAGAAATTCTGTAAGCAAAAGAATGGTCTGAAGAATGTCTTTCTGTCCACATAAACAAATCTTAAAACTCAAGGTTGATTTTTTCATTATCATTTTATAAATATTACTGTACATTTTTGGCCTATCTGCTAACATTCAAGGGCAATTTCAGACTTTTGGTTCAATATGAACACTTTTTTGTCTATTTTAGATACAATAGAAGCTTAAACCTTCATTGGGTTGTTGCTATTTTGTAATCTGTGTGGGAAATCTCATGTGAAGCCTTAAGGTCTGAGTTTTGAGAATTTTCTCCAAATTTCATTAAATACGGTGGCTGGACATACTTTTTCATCTGTTCATAGAAAAATGGGATGATCTTAGTACACTGTATGGTGGCTTGTGTGCTCAATATTATGAAGCCTTTCACTAACACTAATAAAGATCTTCCCTTCAGAAATTCAGTTCATGAACCAACCAACAAAATCTTAAACGCTATGGTTCAGTAATGCTATGAGCACTTTAGCCACTTTACACAAAAAGTGACTTTCTTTTGTTTGAGGGTAGGGGAACACACACAAAATTCTGGAGGAACTCAGCAAGTCAGGCAGCATCTATAGATTGGAATAATGAGCTGACGATTCAAGCCAAGACTCTTCATCAGGATGCGAAGAAGGATCTGGGCCCGAAATGTCGGTGTTTTATTCTTTTCTATAGATGCTGCCTGATCTGCTGAATTCCTCCAGAACTTCTTGTGTGTTACTCTGTGTTTCCAATTTTGCCATGGACAGTCGCAGGCCTAGTTGTGAAAGGAGGAGGGTTGGACGTGAAAGGAGGAGGGTTGGTAGCAACCCCATCCAGAGCAACAGAAGCTCCAAGACCTCATCCCTGGGAAAAGAAGGATCTTCACCTTGAATATTCCAAGAAGATGGGCTACATCTGGGGACAACTTGAAGGACTGGCCCAGGACAGAGGACTGTGGCAAGCTGCTGTTGTTGGACTATGCTCAGTAGTGGTGTTGGGCTAAGGAGAAGGAGAACTCAGTACTTCCAGCATCTGCAGAATTTCTTACGCTTTTGATTGTTCTAATTGTGCTTTCTCGTAGAAATTTATGAATAATTTATATTTTTTTTCTTGTGAAAGCTGCTTATATAAATCAATGTTCAGGTGATGATGCTGCAAGGAAGCTTTTCATTGCACCTGTGCATACATGTACTTGTGCAAATGATAATAAACGACTTTGACTTTGAGAGATTGTACTCAAGGAGTGTTAATCTAGTAAGATTTTGAAATGCTTCTGTAAGGCTCTGGGAATTTTTCTTAATTGACAGCGCATTCCTAGCTGGACTTTAACTTCATTGGTATGATCAGTGAAGGAACATTGGGAGAAAGTGGAATTATAACCCTTGGGGAAAAAACCTCAGAAGTGAGTAAGAAATTAGCCACAGAGATGAGCTAAATGTTTTACTTTGTCAAGGGAGCTTGGAGACTTGCCTTGTCTATTGCTAATCTCTTTCCATAACAGTGCTTGGAAATAAATGAAGATTTTCACCGGCTGCTAATTCAGGAAAAAAACAGAATATGATGCCTTATGATGTAGTTAGAAGTGCAGATATGATAACAGGTATGTTCCTCCATGGTCACTATGCCAAAATCCTGGAAATCCATACAAACATAAGGAGTATGAGTAGAATTAGGCCATTTAACCCATAAAGTCTTCTTTACCATTCAATCATGGCTGGCCAGCGATGCAGTGGCATCCGCACTGGACTTGGAGGCGAGAGGTCCTGAATTCAAATCCGGCCAGCTCCTTGCACGCTTTCCATCCTGGGTGCTGGATTAAGCATTAGGCTAGGAACTCGGCCTTGTAAAAAGCAGACAAATGCTAAAGAAACAGTAAAGTTGCTGCCCAATGCGCCTTAAGGCATGAAGAAGGACAACAACAATGAACCATTCAGTCATTGTGGGTTTTTTTTCAACCACAATCTCCCACTTTTTCTGATATCCCCAAACTCCCTTACCAATCAAGAACCTATCAATCTCTACTTTAAATGCACCCAGTGACTTGGTCTCTGCACTGTCTTTGTCTCTGTGGCAACAAATTGCACAGATTCTTCACCCTCTGGCTGAAGAAATTCCACTTCGGCTCAGTTCTAAAGAGACATCTCTTTATTCTGTGGGTGTTACCCTCAGGTCTTAGACTCACCTGCTAAGAAAAATATCCTCTCCATGTGCACTATACCCAAACTTTACAGCATTTGGTAGGTTTCAATGAGATGCCTCCTCATCCTTCTGAAAGCTCACTTGCTAAAACAGCATTATGGACATATTAAAGGACAGAAGCAGTTCAAGAAGGCAGCTCTCCTAAAGCAAGGGTTCCCAACGTTTTTGTGCCACTGACCAATGCCATTAGGCAAGGGTTCCGTGGACCTCAGGTTGGGAACCCCTGTCCTTAAGCAAAAAATAATCAGAATCAGGTTTATCATCACTGACGTGTGAAATTTGCTGTTTTGCAATAGCGGCTCAATGCCATACGTAAAAACTATTAGAAGTTACAATAAGAATATTAAGTAAAAGGAGAGCAGACTAGAGAGGTCATGTCTGAACTGTTCAGAAATCTGATGGTGGGAGGGTGGGGCAGGGGGAGTGTGGTTCATTGAATGTGTGAATTCAGGCTCCTGTAGCTCCTTTCTAATGGTCGTAATGAGAAGAGAGCAAGTTCTAGATCAGGGTTCCCAACCATTTTTATGTCATGGACTTATACCATTAAGCAAGGTGTCCATGGACCCCATAGAACCCCTGTTGTATGTGGTGAGGGTCCTTAATGGACGCTGTCTTCTTGAGGTATCACCTTTTGAAGATGTCGTTCATGGTGGGGAGGCTGAGGTTGATGAAGAAGGTGGCTGGGTGTGGTGGTCTCTCACTCGAGGGTAGATACTTACCTTTGAGTGATCTCTCTCTCTCTCTATGCTGTCAGCAGATGATTCAGGAACAAGGTTTAATCAATGTAGATTGTGGATTTGAACTCTAATTGAGGTTTATGATGTTCTGGTTGCTCTTTTTTAGTTGCTACTTTTGGGCAATTTTTGAATCGAGGCAGCCTGCAGATAATTAGCTGAAGTGCATGAAAATATGCCTTTTGATTTTGCGTTTCATATTCTGTGATTTGGCACAGTTTTTTTGTTGCCATTTGCATGATTGTTCTTGCATTGGGGGGGGAAGGGGGTTTGATTTTTGATTTTTTTCTTTGTAAGTGTTGATTCCTTGGTTTTTCTTTGTTTCATGACTCTCTGTGGGGAAGATGAATCTTAGGGTTGTATACTGCATACATACTTTGATAATAAATGTACTTTGAAAATGCTGCCTCAGCCTGTGAACTCCTGAAAACAACTAGGGTGGGCAAAATAATTCTCCCTTCAGAGAAGAACATCAGAGGCAAAATGTGTAATTGTTTAAAAACTGTTTGGGATTGTAACGTGGAGTCAGACCTTTCAGATCTGAGTAGGTACATATCTGACATCAACAGCCTAGGCACAACTCTGGATTTAGAGTCATAAGCGTCACACACCACAGAAGTGTAGTGGTTAACATAACACCTTACAGCGCCAGTGATTGGAGGGTTCAATTCCTGCCGCTATCTGTAAGGAAGTTGGACGTTCTCCCCATGACACACGGTTTTGATCCTGGTGCTCTGGTTTCTTGCACATTCCACAGAGTTAAGCATTAAGGTTCATAGCTGCTTGATTAGTCAGGACATGAGAGCTTACGGACAGAAGGAATTGTGGCTGAGACAAAAATGCTTCAGCCATGTTGAAACGGCAGTGCAGTCTAGATGGAAGAAATAGCATAATTCTACTCCAATGTCTTAACATGAGGTTAGTGATTTGTACCCATTTTAATTTAGTGCCAGAGGCATGACGACACTTGTGGGCTGCCCCCAGAACATCGCCAGACGGAATTGGATGTGGACACAAATAACACAGCTCACTTTACGTTTTGAGGTAAATTGGAGAAATGAAACAAATCATCTAGAAAAAAGACATGTAATCATAGAAAATTGCAGACGATGGCTCGTTGTCCTACTGAATCTGCCGCAAACAGTCAGCACCCTCTTTGCACGAACGCGAAAGAATTTCTATTTTTTTTTAATCCTCCCCATGGACTCATCAACTCCTCCACTGTTTCCACCACACACCTACACAAAAGAGATGATTCAAGGTCAGATAATTTATAGTTGCCACATGTTACTACCACACACCTACACAGGAGGGATAATTTACAATGGTCACATGTTTCAACGATACACTTACACATATGTGCTAATTTACAGTTACCACATGATTCTACCACAGACCTACACACGAGTGATAATTTACAGTGGCCACGTGTTCCTACCACACACCTACGTACTGTCATGGTCCGGTCCGTGAAGTCCGCATTCCGGTTTACAGTCCGGTCCGTGGACTCAGGACTCCGGGTCTTCCAGTTTTTCCTTGTTTCGGTTGGGTTAATCATATCATTCTTCGGTGTTTGTGTCTTCTTGTCCTCGCCTCCGTGGAGTAAGTCAGGCCGTTCTGCCATTGCCCTGCAGGGGGATCTGCCTTGTCTTGTCCTCGCCTCCGTGGGGTAAGTCAGGCCGTTCTGCCGTTGCCCTGGGGGGGGGGGACCTGTCTTGTCTTGTCTTTGCCTCAGTTGGGTAAGTCCGGCCGTTCTGCCATTACCCAACAGAGAGACCTGTCCCACCTTGGTGTGAAGATAAAGTTGAGTCCCAGCTTGTCTAAGGATAAGTTCCAGCTCTATGTCTATGTACTGTCCAGTCTCATGTTAGTGTCGTGTTAAAGATGAGTCCCGGCTTTTCGAAGGATAAGTCCCGACTCTATGTTGATATACAGTTCCCAGTCTGTCTCCGAGCTCAAGTCTCAAAACCCCAGCCTGCAGCCTCAAGCCTCTAGACCCCAGCCACGTCCTGTCCTGTGGCTATGTCATGTCCTTGCCTGGTTCTGGGGCCTGAGCCCGAGGCAAGACCCAGGTTGTGGGTCCTTGTCCAGTCTCTGGCTCGGAGTCCAAATCGAGGCTCCTAGTTCATAGTTCCTTGTCCTGGTTCCCTGTTTCTTGTCCATGTCCTAGCCCAGGTCCTGCATCCTAGTCCTGTCCCTAGTACTTCAGTGTCTGTGTCTTGCATTTGGGTCCATTCCCAACACCCCCCAATATGACACATACATTGGATAATTTACAATGGCCACATGTTCCTACCACACACCTACACACGAAGGATAATTTACAATGGCCACATGTTTCTACCACACACCTACAGATGAGGAATAATTTACAGTGGCTACATTTCATGACCACACACCTACACACATGGATTACTACCACACACCTATACACAAGGGATAATTTACAATGGCCATGTTTCTACCACACACCCAGGCACGAGGGATAATTTTCAATGGACTCATTTTTCTACCACACGCCTACACACGAGAGATAATTGACAGTGGCCACATGTTAATATCACACCCCTACATGCGAGGGATAATATATACTGACCACATGTTTCTACCATACACCTGCACAGGAGGGATCATTTACAGTGGACACTTGTAAATACCACACACCTATACACGAGGAATAATTTACAATGGCCATATGTTTCTACCACACACCTACACGTGAGGGATAACTTACAGTGGCTACATTTCACGACCACACACCTACACACATGGATTACTACCACACAACTATCACGAGGGATAATTTACACTGGCCTCATGTTTCTATTACACATCTACACACAAGGGATAATTGACAGTGGCCGCATGCTTCGACCAGACACCTCCACTCGAGAGATAATTTACAATGGTCACATGTTTCTACCACACACCTCCACACGAGAGATAATTTACAATGGTCACATGTTTCTAGCCCAGTCCTACACACGAGGGATAATTTAGAGTGGCCACTTGTTTCTACCACACACCTACACATGAAGGATTATTTACAATGGCCACATGTGTCCACCACATAGCTACACGCAATGTATAATTTACAGTGGCTGCATGTTTCTTTTACACACCTACACAGGATAAATTACAATGGCCACATGTTTCTACCACACAACTACACACGAGGGATAATTTGCAGTGGCCACATGATTCTACCACACACCTACACAGGAGGGATAATTTACTGTGGCGAAATGTTTCTACCACACACCTACAAACGATGGATAATTTCCACTGGTCACATGTTTCTATCACACATCTGTACACGAGGGACAATTGCCAATGTCTACATATGACTACCACATACTTACACATGAGGGATAATTTACAATAGAAAATATTTCTTATGCACACTTACAGACGAGGGGTGATTTACAAGGAAAAGTATTTCTACTGCACACATACACACAAGGGATAATTTACAAAGCCCACATGTTATTACCGCACACCTCCACACGAGGGATAATTTACAGTGGTTACATGTTTCTACCACACACCAACACTGGAGTAAAAATTTACAATGGCCACATGTTAAGACCACACACCTATGCACGAGTGATAATTTCCACAGGCCACATATCTCTACCGCACATCTACACGTAGGATAATTTACAATTGTCACATGTTTCTGCCACACACCTACACACAAGGGATAATTTATAGTGACCACATATTCCTACCATCACCTACACACAGGGGATAATTTACAATGGTAAATATTTCTTATGCACACTTACAGACGAAGGATAATCTACTGTGGCCAATTTTTTCTACCACACACCTAAACATGAGGGATAATTGACAGTGTCCACATGTTAATATCACACCCCTACACACGAGGGATAATATACACTGGCCTCATGTTTCTACCACACACCTACACATGAGGGATAATTTATAGTGGCCTCATGTTTCTAGCACACACCTCTAGACAAGGGATAATTGACAGTGGCCACATGTTTCTACCACACACCTACTTACGAGGGATAATTTAAAATGGCCACATGTTTCTACCACAAACCTACACACGAGGAATAATTTACAATGCCCGCATGTTTCTACCACACACCTACACAGAAGTGATCATTTACAGTGGCACAAAGTTTCTACCACACACGTACACATGAGGGATAATTTACAGTGGCCATAATTTACGACCACACACCTACACATGAGGGATAATTAATAATGGATAATATTTTTCACACACGTACCGACGAGGGAGAATTTATAGTGGCTACATGTTTCTACCGCATACCAACACATGAGGGATAATTTACAATGGCCACATGTTTCTACCACAGACCCACACACAAGGGATTTACACTGCCCATATGTTACTTCCACACACCTACACATGAGGGATTTACACTGGCCATACGTTACTACCACACACCTACACACAAGGGATAATTTTCAGTGGCTATGTGTTTCTAACACACACATGCACACGAGAGTTAATTTATGTAGGCCACATGTTACGACCACACACCTACACATGAGAGTTAATTTACATAGGCCACATGTTTCTAACTCACACCTACACATGAGGGATAATTTAGAGTGGTCACATGTTTTTACCACACACCTACACTCGAGGGATAATTAATAATGGATAATATTTCTCATACACGTACCGATGAGGGAAAATTTACAGTGGCTACATGTTTCTACCGCACACCTACACATGAGGGATAATTTTCAGTGGCTACATGTTTCTACCACAGACCCACACACAAGGGATTTACACCGCCCATATGTTACTTCCACACACCTACACACAATGGATAATTTTCAGTGGCTATGTGTTTCTACCACACACCTACACATGAGAGTTAATTTACATAGGCCACATGTTTCTAACTCACACCTACACACGAGGGATAATTTAGAGTGGCCACTTGTTTCTACCACACACCTACTGACGAGGGATAAGTTACAATGGCCACATGTTTCTAGCAGAGTCCTACACAAGAGGGATAATTTACAATGGCCACATGTTTCTAACACACACCTACCCACAGCAGGATAATTTACAATGGCCACATATTTCTAACACACACCTACACACGAGGGATAATTGACAATGGCCACATGTTTCTACACACACCTATACACGAGGAATAATTTATAATGGCCAAATGCTTTTCCAATACACCAGCACACGAAGGATAATTGACAGTGGCCACATGTTTCTACCACATATCTGCACACGAGGGATAATTTACAGTGGCCGAGTGTTTTTCCCACACACCAACACAGAAGGGATAATTTATTGTAACCACTTAACTTCAGAAATGACACGTCTTTGGGATTTGTGTTTAGCACAGGCCTGTTTGGGAACCGTTTCCAAATAATCATGTAACCTGTTTTACCAGAGGTCCCAGCACACTGGACCACTGCTGCACTATGATAAGGAATGCCTTTCATCCCTTCCTGAGAGCACATCTTGTTAAATCGGATTCTTTGGTTGAACTTTGACTACCTGCATACAGACAGAGCCTAAAGTGCAAGGCTTCCAAGATCAAGACAACCATGAGGTTAGTCCAGCAGGCTGAGGAACAGTTACAAGATTGCCTTGAGTCAGTGGACTGGGCTGTTTTCAAGAACACACCTGAGGACTTGAATGACTACACCAGGGTCATTACAGACTTTATTAAAACAGCCACAGATGAATGTGTCCCTTTGAAATCATTCTGGGTTTTGCCCAATCTGAAGCCCTGGATGAACAATGAAATCTGGAATTTGTTGAGAGCTCGATCAGAGGCTTTCCAGTTTGGAGATGAAAAATACTACAGGAGCTGCAGGTATGATCCCTGGTGAGCCTTCTCTCGGGCAGTGGAGGTTCCGGACTAGACTGGAAACTTCAAGGGATGCTTGACTACTCTAGCGGGGTTTGGGCACAGGAGTACGTTCAGCCACACACTCATTCCGAGATGCAGCACAGAGTGTCATAGGAAGTCATTCCTGCCTGTGACCATCAAACTTTACAACTCCTCCCTTGGAGGGTCAGACACCCTGAGCCAATAGGCTGGTCCTGGACTTATTTCCTGCCATAATTTACATATTACTATTTAATTATTTATGGTGCAACTGTAACAAAAACCAATTTCCCTCGGGATCAGTAAAGTATGACTATGACTATGAACGCCATAACCTCCTCTAGAGCTAAATCTTGTGACATAGAGGAGAGCAGAACTTCCTGGCCTCAGTTTGGCCACCAGAACAGGGAGCAACCATCACGCACCCGCATGTCTCCCACTGATTCGTTGGGCTATGTATCTGAAAATGACATGCAGGCTGCCTTGAAGGCAGTGAATCCGAGGAAAGCATGTGGCCTGGGCGGAGGGCCTAGCCGAGTATTGAAGACGTGTGCTGACTAACTTCCTGGTGTATTCACAGCTAACTTCAGCTTCTTGCTCCAGCAGTGTGTGGTACCCACCTGCTACAAGCAGGGTTCAATTGCCCAAGAAGAGCGTGGTGACCTGCCTCAATGACAATCACCCTGTGGCACTTACATTCACAGTGATGAAGTGTTTTGACAGGCTGGTGATGATGCATACAAGCTCCTGTCTAAATGGTGGCTTTAATCCATTCCAACTTGGATCCACTGCAATTCACCTCCTGAAGCAACAGGTCCACAGCTGATGCTATCTTGTTGGCTCTTCACACAGCCCTGGAACATCTGGACAGCAAAGATGCATACATCAGGATGCTCTTTATCGACTACAGCTCAGCACTTAACACCATCATCCCCTCAAAATGAATCAGTAAACTCCAAGACTTGGTCCTCAATACACACTTGTGTAATTGGATACTGGATTTCCTCACTTGTAGACCCCAGTCAGTTCGGATTGGCAAAAACGGCTCCTCCACAACCTCCATCAGCGCAGGAGCACCACAGGGATGTGTACTTAACCCCCTGCTCTACTCACTTTACAGCTATGACTGTGTGGCTAAGTACAGCTCCAACACCATTTACAAGTTTGCTGATGACACCACTGTTGAGGGCTGCATCAGAGGTGGCGATGAATCAGTACACAGGAGGGAGATTGAAAATTTGACTGAGTGGTGTTATAACAATAACCTCTCACTCAATGTCAATAAGACCAAGCAACTGATTGAAGACTTCAGGAGAGGGAAACCGGAGGTCCATGAGCCAGTACTCATCGGAGGATCAGAAGTGGAGAGGGTCAGTAACTTCAAATTCCTGGGTGTCACTATCTCAGAGGACCTGTCCCAGACCTATCATATAAGTATAATTGCAAAGAAAGCATTTCAGAGCCTCTATTTCTTCAGGAGTCTGTGGAGGTTCGGCATGTCATCAAAAACCTTAGCAAACCTTAGATGTGTGGCAGAAAGTGTGCATCATGGCCTGGTATGGGAACACCAATGCCTCTGAGCAGAAAATCCTATGAAAGGTTGTGGATTCAGCCCAGTACATCACGGGTAAAAGCCCTCCCAATCATTGAGCACATCTACATGAAATGTTGCCATAGAAAGCAACATCCATCATCAAAGATCGTCACCACCCAGGCCATGTTCTTTTCTCACTGCTGCCATCAGGTAGAAGGTACAAGAGCCTCAGGACTCACACCACCAGGTTCAAGAACACTTACTATCCCTCAACCATCAGGCTCTTGAACAAAAGGGGACAGCTACAGTCATTTAAGGACTCCGTTATATTGTTATTTCATGCTCATTATTTATTGTTTTATATCAGCATTTGTACAGTTTATTTACAGTTGACAGTTCCTGATTCTGTACGTGGTGACATGTACGGACTCTGATGATAAATTTTTACTTTGAACTTTATGTTGAACTTTGACATTTGAGGAAACTGGAGCACCTAGAATAATCTCACGCACTTACAGGGAGAAACATGCACATGCAAACACCAAATAGACAGCACCTGAGATCAGGATTGAATCTGTGTCTCTGAAGATATAAGGCAGTGGTCCTACCAGATGCATTTTTGCATCTCCCTGAGCAAAGAGGCCACTACTATTAATACAGGCTTTTTCAATCCGGGTGTGACATTAAATGTAAGTGACTGAGGATCTTATACTCTTTTGAGGGAAGAGTAATGAGACTGGAACCAGCTTGCATTGATCACTATGGTTATCACAAATCTGGGGTGAAGATGAAGATTACATGAAGATTAGGGTGGTGCGGTAGCGTAGCGGTTAGTGCGCCGCAATTTCAGCTCGGGGTGTTAGAGCTTGGAGTTCAATGCCGCCTGTAACGATGTTCTCCTCGTGAATCACGTGAGTTTTCTTCAGGTGCACCAGTTTCCTACCACAGTCCAAAAACTAGATTAGATGGTTAATAATTATAAGGCTAGAAGGTTAATTGGTCATTGTAAATTGTCCAGTGATTAGGCTAGGGTTAAATAGGTAGGTTGCCAGGCAACTCGTTGGGCTGGAAGGGCCTGTTCCACACCATATCTCTAAATTAAATAAATATATATATATATATATATACGATGTTTGCACAGGTGCACATTTCGTTCTATGCCCAAATGTTAAATTCACATTTATTATCTCATATTTTGAGAGATGGAATGGGATCAGGTTTATTAGATTCAGATTCATTTCTTGATCAAACGTACATTGAAACATACATTGAAATGCATTGTTTGCATTGACAACCAGCATACCCAATTGTAAAAGGCTAAAAATATTCAAGTTTTTCTTGAAGAAGAAGATTAGAGAATACAGAAGAACGATATCCAAACGAAAGATATCATTAGCAACTTGCATGGAAAACATCGTTTTATGCTTTTTATTATATTTTGAACATTTTTCTCTTGGCTGTTATGGGAAGATTGATGTGCAGGTTTATTTTCACTTCCCTGCTGAGGAATTATCAGATATTTAAAAATTCCTTTGCCAATTCCCCATCACATAAATTAATATCTGAAGTAAACAACCTAGCCACTTCAAGGTGCAATGCATCAGGACATTAGTCCATTGCCGAATCAATCTGCCCGCTCTCTCCAGTAGAGATAATCGTCCTTCTGGAGGTCTTGGCATCGCTAATAGTCTCATTTAGATGTGCATGGGAAAACAGGTAACATTGCGGGCCTGAGGCATAGAATTGGTTATTGAATTGGGTGCGACCTGAGAAACGGGCACATTCTCTTTCAGAAACTGCAGTAAAACTCTGATCGTCTGACACACCTGAGATTTTGGAAGTGCAGACCAAGAGGTTTTTGATTGCTAACACTTTTAATTAATTTTTCTTAGATGTTCAAAGTTCAAAGTAAATTTATTATCATAGTATGTATATGTCACAATATACTACTCTGGATTCTGAAAGCTAGAAACATAGAAACATAGAAACATAGAAAATAGGTGCAGGAGTAGGCCATTCGGCCCTTCGAGCCTGCACCGCCATTCAGTACGATCCTTCACAGGAGCGAAGGAGCTGTGCACCACCAGCCTTTCAAAGGGGAGAAAATGAACCTTTGATTGATCCTTCAGGATGGTGAGGAAGATTCCATAGAGAAAACAAGGAAGAGATCATAGATGTCCTCATCAACGTTTATCACTGCCCCAACATAGAGAAATCACCTGATCATTTACTTCAGTTCCATGTGTGCAAGTTGGCTGAGGGCAAAGCAGCTGACTTTATTAGATACAGTAGCTCTTGTACCTAATAGTGTGACTACTGACTGCATGTCTATAGTCTTCTGCTGTTGTAGCAGCAAGGGTCAACATGTTGTGCATTCACAGATGCTTTCTGCACACCACTGTTGTAATGTGTGGTTATTTGAGTTACTGTCACCTTCTTGTCAGTTTGAGCCAGTCTGCTCATTCTCCTCTGACTAAGGTATTTTCACCCACAGAACCGCCAGTCAGTGGATGATCTTTTTTTTCACTTTCACACAATTCTACAGATGGCTGTGCACGAAAATCCCAAGAGACCAACAGTTTCTGAATCAAATCACCCCATCTGGCACCAACAATCATTCCACAGTCAAAGACACTTAGAATACATTTCTTCCCCATTCTGATGTTTGGTCTGAACAACAACTGAACCTCTTGGCCATGTCTGCATGCTTTTATGCATTGAGTTGCTGTCAGTTAATTGGCTGATTAGATATTTGTATTAACATATAGGTGTACAGGTGTACCTAATAAAGTGACCACTGAGTGTATTTGCAAATATCACCATAATAGCTCTAATACTTGATTGGCCGTAAAAGTTCTTAGGGTGCCTTGAAAGTATGCTACAAAATTCTTGTTAAGATGATGTCATAAATTACATTTGATTCTCAAATCCGTACAGTTATACTTCAACTAAACAGGTGAGTTAAATTGAAAAATACAACATACACTTTATTAACTGGGCTGGACAAAAGATGAGTACAAAATCACTGGGTGGTTGTGAAAAACAACTTGGTTCACCAACGTCTTTTAGGAAAGGGAATCCTTTCTGATTGGATCTGGAGACAGAAGAGCTTTTGCAGATGCTGGAATCTGGAGTAAAACACAAAATGCTGGAGGAACTCAGCAGGCCAGGCAGCATCTATGGAGGGGAATAAACAGTCATTATTTCAGATGAAGACTCTTCATCAGGATTGGAAAGAAAGGCGGGGGGGGGGCAGAGACAGAAACATCCTGAGAAGGTAA
This sequence comes from Mobula birostris, assembly GCF_030028105.1. Classification (NCBI taxonomy): domain Eukaryota; kingdom Metazoa; phylum Chordata; class Chondrichthyes; order Myliobatiformes; family Myliobatidae; genus Mobula; species Mobula birostris. The sequence continues at coordinate 42,333,488 of NC_092389.1, forward strand.
CTGTTTATTTCCCTCAATAGGTGCTGCCTGACCTGCTGAGTTCCTCCAGCATTTTGTGTATGTTGTTCAAGATTTCTAGCATGTGCAGAATCTCTTGTGCATCTGTGGAGGAAAATGGACAGTCAATGCTTTGGGTTGAGACCCTTCATCTGGGTTTTTTTTATTAAGTGCAATCTTGAACAATATAGCCAGATCAGAAATGCTGATCAAGTCAACTAGTTCCCAAAGAGAACTCTGATAGGCCAATCAGATGGTTCACTGCGGTTCAGCGATAGAACAGGCACAAGGGTTGCTAGGGCCTGTACCCCAGAAACACACCTGAGCAGTCCGGCTGAGGTATGTGCTATGCATGACCTGATCTGAAAACATCATGTTGACTCATAACAGATCGTGTTCACTGTGGAACAGCTTAGTCAAGGATGGGGTGATCAGCAAAGATGGACAAATTATACCTCCACTACCCCGATCACATTATTACTGGATCTAGCCAGTAATAATGTGGTTGAATCTTAATGGTCCTTACAAAAATCTATAAAATTGTGAAAGGGATAGATAAGATAGAGGCAGGAAAGTTGTTTCCACTGGTAGGTGAGACTAGAGCTAGGGGACATAGCCCTAGTTTTAGAGATTTTCAAGATTTAGCATTGTGGGTTTAGGACAGAGACACTTTTCCCAGGGAGTAGTGCATCTGTGGAATCCTCTGCCCAGGGAAGCAGTAGAAACACGCAGTGGCTACTTTATTAGGTATGTCTGTCATTAATACAAATATCTAATCAGCCAATCATGTGGCAGTAACTCAATGCATAAAAGCATGGTCAAAAGGTTCGGTTGTTGTTCAGACCAAACATCAGAATAGGGAAGAAATGTGATCTAAGTGATTTTGATCATGGAATTTTTGATGATTATTGGTGCCATACAGGGTGGTTTGAATATCTCAGAAATGGCTGATCTCCTGGGACTTTCACACACAACAGTCTCTAGAGTTTACAGAGAATGGTGTGAAAAGTGAAAAACATCTAGTGAGCGACAATTCTGTGGACGTGTAATGAGAATGGTCAGAGAATGGCCAGACTGGTTCAAGCTGACAGGAAGGTGACAGTAACTTAAATAACCACACATTACAACAGTGAAGTGGGAAGACCATCTCTGAATGCACAACATGTGGATGGATTACAGCAGCAGAAGACCATGAACACACATTTAGTGGCCACTTTATTACGTACAAGAGTTATATAGATTTTTACATAGCAAGAGAATTAAAGATTGTGGGGGAAAAGGCAAGTAGGTAAATCTCAGTCCAAGACCAGAACAGCCATGGTCTTATTGAATCAAGGAGCAGTCTCGATGGGCCAGGTGGCCTACTCTGCTTCTATTATGTGGTTAATCTTTTCTGAAGTGATTTGGCTAGCTGCTCACTTCAATGGCATCTTGAGATGAATGATGGATGTATGATACACACAATGGTAAATCCCTTTCAGCTGAGGGAAGGATGGTTCTTTTGGACCTGCTTGGTAATCTTCCCAGATGGGGCACTTATCGTTTGGTGGGAGGGCAAGGCTCAAAGCAGGGAACCTTCTCCTGCTGAAGTAAAAAAAAACTACGAACGCAAAATGGGGGGAAAAAAGTAAAATATACAGGGGTCGGGCTGGATCTGAGGAGAAAAAAGAGGTCCATTTGGTCTTTGGATTCCCAATATCCGATTTTGCAACCTCGCCGCTGAGCCTTGATGTTTACACCCGACGATGGTTGTTTTTTTTTGTTAACTCATTAGTTGTTATAAAGCACAATTTGGAACCGCAACGGCAGCATTTTGCGGGATCCATTGTCTTCGCGCTGCAGGCGCAGGGAGGTGATGACCCAACCTGCGGGGAGGTGGAGGTAATCCACCGCGGGCTTTGAGAATTTCCGTGGGCGGATGAATCTTGAGGAGGGGAATGAGCAGGGCACTACTTGCGGAGAGACGACTGGGCGGGCGGGCGAGCGGCTAGCGGACGGAGACGGCCTGAATTAAAGGAGCGCGTAGTGATCAGGTGGAGGCAGAAGCAGCAGCGAGTGGGCGAGAGCGCGGAGCGGACGACGGCTGGAGCGGACTGAACAGCACCAAGTATGTCACAAAGCAGGACTTTCCTCTCTGGGCTTCTCCTGTTCACTACCACAGGTAACAAACACACATTTATCTTCTTCAATGCAAAATAATGAATGCACTTGTAATTCTCAGGGTAGCATAAAAATTGGAGCAGTGAGCAACATTGCATCTTAATTTTCAGCAAAACCATAATTTCGCTTAGTCCAATGTGCGATTTATTGCAGATTTTTCTCCCGTTGCACTAAATGCAGCTTGGCGCAGTGCTTGTATTTGCACCTGGGGCAGGGGCTGTTATTTAGTGCAATCCAGCGGTTTCTTTGTCCTCGCCTGGTCAATAAGCTGCACTGCTGGCGGGTGGCGACCGCTCTCCCGCGGAGCCTGTGCACGCTCCGAAATCCGAGGATGCTCCGGCGCCACTGCTGCGCCCCTGGGTTTGCATTGTTCGGCTTCCCGGGGACAATTTGCAGTAATTCCCGTGAGATGCAATCAAACAACCCACCACCACCCACCTCCCATCCAAACCCCCCTTCTCCCGGCCAGCTGGAAGCCGGTCACCGTAGCACAGGGAGATCCCATTCCTGGTGGACAACTGTCAGTTCCCGCCGTGGGTGCCCATTCCTACAGGATCTGAAGCTGGGTTTGTTTGGTGATGGTAGAGGGGAGGGGGGTCCCGGGAGCTTTTGGTCAGTGCCTTGGGCTGACCCGTTGGCAAGAGCATTCCCTGGCACGGCTGCCCCAGAGCATTGCCAGCCGGGTGAAGAGGTGTGTGCATGGTGGGGTTCACTTGGGGTAAGAGATCCGGTAGCCAAGGCGAACTCCGGCTGGGGAGGTGGGGGTCTGCGGTTGCCCACGGGCACTGATAGAACCATTCTCCAGTTGCCTACAGTTACCTCCTCTTCGTGAGGGTGGAGTCTGTTTTACACTCACTCCTTTCACAGACCTTCCTCCCTTGTTGCTCATGAAATACATATCAATCAGCCTTATTCCCTTTACCCCAGAGAGATGGGACCAGGGGAGTGCCTTCAACCCCAAAGAGATTGGGCGTGAGTGGGATCCGGGGAGAGGAACGTGCGTTGGTGGTGGGGGGTCACCTTTGGGTGGAGATACTATCCTGGGATCCTTGGCACCGACGCGCAGCCCACAGCCCTGTAACTGAACAGCGAACATCAGCGGGCTAGATGGAGCAGGTCGTTTGGTTGGGTGTCACTGTTGGGAGAGCAGGAGCCCGGAAACCCAGGCGACTGCTCACGGACCTGGACCACGTATTAAAACCCCCTTTTGTTTTAAAAGAAGGCGATTTGTTTGCAAGAGCATGCTCTTTTTAGGTTTCGCAAGCTAAACTCTGGAACCAGAGTGTGAAATGTGTGAGCTTTCTTGTAGCGGATCAAAGCCCAGACCAGTGTATGTAGAATAACCGCAACTCGTCTGGGCGGGAGGCTTTTCCTGGTCCCTTCCGAGCTATAACTACCTCGTTAATGTGATACTCTATAGCTGCACCTACAGAGGACAAGGCAGCCTGTTTCCAGCTGTTTCACAATCTACTCTTATATCTGTAAGCGGCGGAAAATATTAAAAAGGGGGGGGGAAGGTGTGCTTCATATTGGGTGTGACGCTGTGGTACATAGTATGTCTGATGGATAATTGACTTGAGAATATCCCTTGCACTTTGGACAAATTAAATATTCTTGCTCGTTCCTCGATTGTTGATATATTTTTACGAAATCAGATTTTTAAAATAAAAAAATTTGAAATCCTTTGGCAGTTGGGCATGAAAAAAAAGATGTTATCCATAAATGAACCCTTTGTATGTGAGAGCTACTTTAAGTGCATGGCTTAAAAATGTCCTGATAATTAATCTTTTAAGTTTAGTGGAATCAATATTCCTATTATTGATACCGAACTGTATGGATTTCAAGGTGAAAGGGATGGATATTAAGACCTTAATAGATCGGGCACATTTGATCAATTGTGTTTCCAAGGAAAATACGTCGGCTTTTTGAGAAGCCGACAATCACTGGTTGATAAATGCAGCCTCTTTGCTGCTCACTTGGCTGGCACTTGATTCCAACTATAGCTTTGAAGGAAAGGAATCCCGCTGGTCTGAAGCAGAGCCAAGGGGTCAAATGGAATGTTGAAATTTCTGGCTTCAGGTGCCATGAGTTTCAAGAGGAAAGGAAAGCTACAGAGACTGTAAGGATGCCTTGGAGCATTTCTGAAGCTGGTTTCAGTGGTTAGTGGATAAGTTGAAATAGGTTCTGGGAGACCAAGGTAGGAATACCAAAATGATAAGAGATTGTAATCAAAATTCAGAAGAAATTTATTATCAAAGTATGTATACCATATACAACCTTGGGATTTGTTTTCTTGCAGGCACCCTCAGAGAAACAAAGAAATGCAATAGATTCCCATAAGATGGAAGACATTAGGGGCAAGGCTGGTTCTGCAACCCACCTGATTTTTTTTTAGCTATAGCTAAAGTTAATGCAGATTAATATTAGAGAGTGTATGAGTACAGGGTTTGTAAACCCAACGGGTTCCTGTTACAATGCTCCCATTATAAGTGATTCTGAATTTTCAGATGTTTGCCCGTCCACTTTTGATATAATAATTGGCCTCCCCTCTGTCTTGGGTCTCCCAGAATATTATTCCAGAGACAGATGCTGGTGGCTTCCCTTGAGCATTCTCATGTGACATTCCTTCCCTCCTCCCCCCCCCCACCCCCACACTTAGCTACCTGCCCCCAGCACTCCTTTGAGCTGATTAGGTTAGACCCTTCAGCAATCTGCTTGAAATATGAGAGCTCACTGTGAGTGGAAATGAGCCAGAAATCTATAAGCCACCATTTTATTGGAGTGGGGGGAGTGCATTTGTCAATGGTGGAGGAAGAAATGGTTTGGAAGCACTGATATTGGACCAGAGAGTCCTGTGATTCTTGTTTTGATCAGATAGTGCAATGCTATTATAGCTCTGGGCATTATGCAGTTCAAAGTTCAATTCCTGCACCATCTGTAAAGATTTTGGAACTTTCTGCCCATGAACCTGGTGGGCTTTTCAGGGTGCTTCACTTTTCTCCTGTAGTCCAAAGACACAATGGTTAGTAAGTTAATTTGTCATTGTACTGTAAATTGTCCTGTGATTAGACTAGTGTTAAATAGGTGGGTTGCTGGATGGTGTGACTCAGTGTGCAGGAAAGCCTGTATCTCTAAGTAACTAGATGTTTTGAGGTATGTATTAGAAAATAGTGGTATTTCCATGGGTTTTTCCTATGGTTTATAAGTTCAGTGAAGCCAAATACATTCATTACTGCCCAGCTTTTCTCTAGGATGTTAAGGTTGTTGGCACATGAGAAGCTGCAACAGCTGGAATCGGGAACAAAAAAAAACTTGCTGGAGGAACTCAGCAGGTCAGACAGCATCTGTGGGGATGAAGGAATAGTTGATGCTTTAGATCAAGACCCTGCACCATGACTCTGGACCTGATACCTGGAACATTGACTATACCTTTGCTTCCATGGTAAGATTGTTGAGTTCAGAGAATGTTCAGCAAAAGCAAGAAATGGAAAAAAAACACACAAAGATTTGCAGGTGCTCTAAGTTGATAACAAAAACTGACCATAGTGCAGAGGCTGAGCAAGTTGGATCACAGCTGTGGAGTGACTAGGGCAGCTGGTGTCAGCCCTCGATGAAAGAGCCTACACCCAGAACATCAACTCCTCCCTGAAGGTCTCCTGTGTTTTCTCTGTAACCACAATCACCTTGTGCAAGGGGATGGACTAAGGACGTCTTCAAATATGTTCCTGCAGTTTGAGGTGGCACCTTGCATTATTTTTTAGTGTAGAGATGCAACAGCTTCTAAAGGGTTTTCCTTTGAACGTGTAGGCTATTTGGCCCCTCATACCTGTTCCATCATTTAGGAAAATTTTGGCTAATTGAATAGTTCCATGTCCTGTTTCTATACTTAACCCCATATCCCTTCATTCTCTTGCTATCCAAAAATTTAAAAACTGTTGATAATTGCATAGATTTTGTTTTGTCGTGTTTGGAGAGAATGGAACTTGAGGTAGGTAGTGTGTGTGAGTAGTGAAGAGTCATCATTGCTGATTATAGGTGGTCTACTTAGTTAACACCATAAGACGTAGGAACTGAATTAGGCCTTTCAACCCATCAAGTCCACTCTGCCATTCCGTCATGGCTGATTTATTATCCCTCTCAACCATATTCTCCTGCCTTCTCCCCCATAACTTTTGATATCCTGATTAATCAGGAACTTATGAACCTCCGCTTTAAATAAACTGAATGACTTGGCCTCCACAGCCATCCGTGGCAATGAATTCCACTGATTCACTACCCTTTGGCTAAAAACTTCCTCATTTCAAAGAAGACATTTTTGTGCAGCAAGAGTAGCATTGTGAATGATTCCACTCCAAATTGTGACACTTACACTTTCTATCTTACAGAATTAAGTTTTATTATAGCCACACCTGTAAAGCTATTGATTAAAATAAACCTACTCCAGTTTTAGTACCATTGATTGACAAAAAAGCAGAATTCTTTAAAAAAATTATTTTTTTCTCTCTATATATTTCTCGCTTTCAGTTCTTCTTAAGCCCATCACCCCTTCTGGGGCATAGGTTGCCAACAGCAGCTCACCAGAGTCCTCTGTCCTGTCCTGTGATTTCCCAGGTGTAGCCCATCTTCTTGGTGTATCCTTCCTCTCCCAAGGAATAGGACTTCTTTATATGATATTATTTCTGTTTTGCACTATTTTTAATGTAAATACTTAATATACATATATATACTTACTGTAATTACTTATTTTCTCTCTTTGTTATGCATTGCATTGAACTGCTGCTGCTAAGTTAACGAATTTCATGACACATGCCAGTGATAATAAACCTGATTCTGATTCTGTTGGTGTTTCTGCAGCTCCGGGTTGTTACAGGATGGGGTTGCTAGCCCCATACCCAACTCTCCTCCTTTTGCAGCCGGGCTTGAGACTGTCCATGTCAGTTACAACACTTTCAGTTCTACCAGAGATTAAAACCAGCCTGTGGAAAACAATGGAAGTGTATTATCCTTTGTTTTTTTTTGTCACAAAGTGTGCTGTAATTCCAGCTTCTTTTCTTCAGATACTTCAATGTATTCTGTCTCTGGAGTCATGAAGTTATAGAGGTGTACAGAAAAGGAGCAGGTCTTTTGACCAACGCACACAAAATGCTGGAAACTCAACAGGTCAGGCAGCGTCTGTGGAAGGAAATAAACAGTCGACATTTCAGGCTGAGACCCTTCATCAAGTGCACGCTAAGCATCAAACATTAGTTTCACACCGGTGCTTCCCTCTCCCCATCTACTGCCTCCACTCCCAGTTTCTACCCCTCATTTACACACTTGGGAATAAATTTCCAGTGGCCAATTAACTTATTAACCTGTATTTTATTGGAAGGTGGGAGAAACCAGAACATCTTGTTCCAGGGAGAGAATGCAGTCTTCTCACACAGCTCTGGAGGTCAGGATTGAACCTGAGTCAACAATTCTTTGAGGAAGCGGCTCTACTGACCATAAAACTATAAGCCACAGGAACAGAATTAGGCCATTCAGCCCATTGAGTCTGTTCCACCATTCCATCATGGCTGATTTATTATCCCTCTCAACCCATTCTCCTGCCTTCTCCCCGTAACCTTTGACATCCTTACTAATCAAGAACCTAACAAATTCTCTTTTAAATATACCCAATTACTTGGCCTCCACAGCCATCTGTGGCAAAGGGTTCCACAGATTCAACTCCCTCTGGCTAAAGAAATTCCTTCTTATCTCTTTTCTAAATGTGCCCTCTGGTCCCAGACCCCCCCACTATAGAAAACATCCTCTCCACGTCCACCCTATATGCCTTTCAACATTCAGTAAGTTCCAGTCAGCCACAGACTCGTTGAAAAACTACACAATCTACAACTTATGTTCTCAGTTTATTTATTTCTTTGTTTACTTTTTTGTATCTGCTAACGGTAATTCCCACAAAACTGCAGCAAGGTAGGAGCAGGGACAGTCTCATTGTAATTCAAACTTCACTTTTCAGTTTAGACGTGAGAAGGCATGGACTATGCATGCATATTGCAAATTGACTGTGATGTTTTATTGACAGAAGAGACTGCAGATGCTGAAAACCTGGAGCAACAGACAGAAAGTTGAAGGAACTCAGTGGGTCAGGCAGCATCTATGGAGGGAAATGGACAGTGTTTTGGGTCAAAACCATTCATCTACCCAAATGAAGGGTCTCAAACCAAAGTGTTTATTGACTGTCCAGTTCCCTGCCTGTCCTGCACAATTCCTCCAGGATTTTGTGCATGTAATGTGCCTGTTCACTAGTTGGAGATGATTTACTTTATTATGAATGTTCTAAGTGCAGCTCTGTACATTTTTAAGAAATTTTTTAGAATCTGGAGGCTAATGTTTCACTACTAAGGACAATAATACTGTCAGTGATGATCTATCCCAGTTCTTACCATCAGTGAGATGGTCAGATTGGATTGGGATTCAGGATAAACAAGTGCAAGGGTCCCGCTGCTGTTCCCAATCAACATGAGCAGTGGAACAGGAGAATTACTCAGAGTTTATTATGTTTCTTTTCCTTCATGAAATCTAAATCAGAATGTTCCTCGAAACTCCACTGACTGTTTCTTTGTTTCCTCTAACAACCAAAAGTATGAATAGTTTACCTTTTCAAAATGCTACAACGACACTGAAGGATTATTCTGCTTGTTTAATGAAGGTGTATCATTGTCTAAAGAGACATATTGATTCTACGACTCTGCTTTTGTATTCAGAATGTTGCCCGCCGTGAATTTGCATTTGGTCTGTCCTTTTATTTGCACAATTGAGGACTCTACGAGTATTTTAATGCAGAGAATATCTTTTATTTTTCAAAGTCTATTGGGGTATAACACGGAGTGGAAAATGTGAATAGTGGATATAAATAGTGAATTGTCCATCAGGGGTTTTATTTGTCTGTCTTTGTCCTCTATTGCTTTTTGTTGATTCTACTGTGTTTCTTTGTATCTACTGTGAATGCCTGCAAGAAAATGAATCTCAGGGTAGTATATGGTGACATATATGCACTTTGATGATAAATTTACTTTGAATTTATTGTCTAGATTGTGAAATTCATCCTGCGCTCTTTCGACTAGAGAGTGTATATAAATATTGAGTGTATACTCAGCATCATCCTGCTGAACTCCTCGTGTTTTGACTGTTTGTTCCCTGTGTGTTTACTTACTCTGCTGTAACTAATAAATGTAAATTGATTGAATACCCCTGTGGAATAATAAAAGCAATAATAGAATTCTTTCATTTTGCTGCCTGTTGTCTGAAGGCAGGCCGTGCATCTTGGGACCATTTTCTTGACCACCATAACTAAAGCGGCAGTAATGAGTTACAGCAATGCAAACGTTGTGTCTAATGAGAAACGGCCATTTCTCTTCCATTTGGAGTTTGTTCTCCATCTGTGCTGCTGATGAGCTCTCCATGCTTTTAGCTGGAGAGATCAATGATTTTGTCTTTCTGTCCATTTATATGCAGAACATGGTGCTGAAAAGGAGGACAGCCTGTGCTGAAGGCAGGAATGAGCCTAGCAGAGGTGCAGTTTTGAGAATGGTGACAGAAAATGTTGGCTACCATTTATATCTTTATTTAGAGATACAACATGGAACAGGCTCTTGCTACAATGAGCCGTGCTGCCCAGCAACCCACCCATTTAACCCTAGCCTAATCACAGGACAATTTACAGGCCCTTCCAGCTCAACAGGCCAAACTCCCCAGTAACCCACCTACAGTATTTAACCCTAGCCTAACCACAGGACAATTTACAATGACCAGTTAGACCAGTTGCCTAATTCTGCTCCCATGTCTTATGGTCTTAACCTACTAATTGGTACATCTTTGGACTGTGGGAGGAAACCGAATGCAGATTACTTTAATCAGTTCAATACTTACATTTAATGTCAGAACAATGTATACATATACATCCTGAAATTCTTTTTATGGAGGAAGAAGAATAGTTTTGATGGTCTATTGCAGTAGAAGTTCATGGGATAGTGGCCTGTGTCTGTCACACAGTTGAAGTTAATAGGAAGGAGGTACTATGGTTTAAGGCCAAAAACATAGGAGCAGAATTATACCATTCAGCCCATCGAGTTGTCTCTGCCATCCCATCATGACTGATTCAAAGTTCAAAGTAAATATGTATCATCATCTACAACCCTGAGATTTATTTTCTTGCAGGTATAATCAATAAATCCATCATACAATAATAATAGAATCAATGAAATACCCACCAACTTGGGCATTTAGCAAATGTGCAAAAGGCAACAAACTGAAAATACAAAAACAATAATAAATAAACAATAAATATCAAGAACACAAGATGAAGAGTCCTTGAAAGTAGTGCATAGGTTGTGGGAATATTTTAGTGCTGGGGCATGAGAAGTTGAGTGAAGTTATCCCCTCTGGTTTAAAAGCCTAATGGTTGAGGGGTAATAACTATTCCTGAACCTGGTGATGTGAGTCCTGAGGCTCCTGTACCTTCTTCCTGATGACGGGAGTGAGAGAGAGCATGACCTGGATGGTGGGTGTCCCTGATGATGGATACTACTTTCCTGCAACAACACTTCATATAGATGTGCTCAGTGGTGGGGAGGGCTTTACCCTTGATGGATTGGGCCGTATCCACTACTTTTTGTAGGATTTTCTGTTCAATGCCTTTGTCCTGTCTTTTCTCCATAACCTTTGACACCCTTATTAATCAAGAACCTATCAACCCGCACTTTATACGCAATGACTTGGATTCCACAGCAGTCTCTGGCAATAAATTCCATGGATTCACCACACTCTGCCTAAAGAAATTCCCCCTTGTCTCTGTTTGTGGATGCCTGGAATGTGCTGCCTGATACGATGGTAGAGGCAAATACATTAGAGGCATTTAAGAGATGTTTGGACAGGCACATTGCTGGAAGGAAGATGGAGGGATATGGACATGGTGGAGGTAGGAGGGATTAGTGTTTGGGTGTGTTTGAGTTGCTTTTTAGCTGGTTCAGCACAACATTGTGGGCTGAGTGGCTTTTTCCTCTGCTGTACTCTTCTATGTTGTAAATACCGTTACAGTGATGCAGTAACCTGTACTTGGAGGATTATATTACTTAGCAAAACTGCACACAACAAGATGGACAAACAACCAATGTGCAAAAGACAACAAACTGTGCAAACACAAAAGAAAAAGATAATAAGAAATTAGCAGTAAATATCAAAAATATGAGATGAAGTCCTTGAAAGTGAGTCTGTGGGTTGTAGGAACAATTCAGTGATGGGGCGAGTGAAGTTATTCACAAAAGCCGGATGGTTGAGGGGTAGTAACTGTTCCTAAACCTGGTGGTGCGAGTCCTGAAGCTCCTGTATCATCATCTTGATGGCAGCAGGGAGAGGAGAGCATGACCTGGGTAGTAGAGGTCGTTGATAATGATGCTGTTTTCCTGTGACAGTGTTTCATGTAAATGTGCTCAATGGTGGTGACCTTTACCCATATTCACTACGCTTTGTAGGATTTTCAGTTTAAGGGCGTTGGTGTTTCCATACCAGGCTGTTATGCAACTTGTCAATATACTCTCCACCAAACATCCATAGAAGTTTGTCAAGGTTTTAGATGTCCTGCTGAGTCTTCGCAAACTCCTGAGGAAGTAGAGGCATTGCCAGGCTTTCTTCATAATCACACTGATTCTGACAGGAAATAATAAAGTAGTGGTGGTGGGATGGTTTAATGGGTGAATGGTAGAGCACAGTCCTGCTGCTGTCTGTGAAGAGTTTGTACCTTCTCATAACCAGATGGGTTTCCTCCCACAGTCCAATGATGTATTGGTTGGTATGTTAATTTGTCATTGTAAATTGTCCTGTGAAGAGGCCAGGGTTAAATCGGGGATTGCTGGGCGGCATGGCTCGAAGGGCTGTATTAACACTGTTTCTCAATAGATACATAAAGAGATGTGATCTGTCTTGTCTTAGCGAGCTTGTCCAGCTATTGAGAATTAGAATCAGGTTTAATATCACTGACATTGTCATGGAATTTGTTGTTTTGCAGTGGCAGTACAGTCCAATTCGTAAAAAAATAAATTACGATAAGAAATATATTAAATAATTAGCTGAAGTAAGTCATGCCAAAAGAGTAAAAATAGTGAGATAGTATTCATAGATTGGTTCATTACCTGTTCAGAAATCTGATTGTGGAGGGGAAGAAACTGTTCTTCAAGGATTGAGTGTGCGTCTTCAGGCTCCTGTACCTCCTCCCTGATGGTGATAGTGAGAGAAGGACATGTCCTGGGTGGTGGGGTCCTTAATAATTTATATCTAGTCCTTTGTCTTTTGTCAAATCACTTTGTTCAGAGGTCCAGGAAACGCGTATGAGGTGTGGAGAGAGAGGTGAACGTTCTCGAATTAGTCTGAACAGTGACAGTTTTACATTTATACTTTGCATTTTTACAGCTGTGCTAAAATAGCATTTAATTGTCACGAGAGCTGTGTGGCAGGAAGCTTTTGGCATTTTAAAATACAGTCCTAAATGTTGCAGGAGGCAGATTCAGTACTCTTGTTTCATGGTGACATGAAGACGTTGACAGCACTATCATGCAGTTATTAAATTTTTAAGTCTTTTGTGAAAATTGTGTAATTTCAGTCGTGGCAGGCAGGTCCTTTTTTTTTCCTTATGAGCATCTTTGACATTTTTTTGCTAAAGCAGTCAGCAGCCACTGGATGTTTATTGAAGATGTTGCTTAATACAAGGGAGGACACTGTTCCTTCCTTTCAACCAACCTTTGGATGATTTAAACTGCTGGCAAGAGTCACCATGCTTGAAGAGGTTTTCCTGGTAAACCCACAAGCTGCCTCTGCATATTAATCACTCCGTGAATGAACGCTGGCCTTATTTGCATTGTGAGACTCTGAGAACCCGTGTAGAGTGCCTGAGAAAAATAAAAAGGGTTGGTAAGGGTGGGGGGGGGGGGTGGGATCTGTTTGAAAGGTGGGGGGAGAAAGGAATTGCAATTGTAATTTTGAAAGAGTTTTTATCCATTCAAGTGGAAGAACTGAATGCAAGGGAATTAGCGAACTGTTTTGTGCGTGAGCTCTCCCATTTGGTGACCACATTTCACGTTGTTAGAGTAGCTGTCCTGCAGGGAGTTGGTACATTGTGTTGAGTTTTTAACTGGGAGTGACTCATCTTCAGATGATGTAATCAACAGCTCTGATAAGCTCAAGGTACATGCTGAATAAACCTCTTGTAAAATGGCTTGGTCATTTTAAGTGTGCACACTATAGTGATCTCTACCCCACTGAATAATAGAAGGGGTTGTTTGTTACTGTGAATGTCTAAAGCTTGAGGAACCAAAATTTGCTTCTGTGTGTGTTTGTGTCTGTCTGCCTGCCTGCCTCTCTCTTTCTTGCTGTCTGTCTCTCTCTCTGTCCCTTTGTGCTGGCTTAAATTATTTCTGCAAAATACTATGGACAATAAGAAATTCCTATTTTTAACTTCCTGAGTTAATATAAGACTTCTAACTTCATGATGTCTTGCACTTGGCTCTAGCCTCTGAATGCTGTTAAAGCTGCCAGTGTGCATCAGAAGTGGCTTCAGATTGCATTTTAGAGATTACTCCTTATAACAGTGATTAGTGCATGGTATGCTTTAATAAAAGGTCATGTTATAAATCCTGCTGATACAATAGAATGTGTCATTGCCTTGAATCATTGATGGCCCACTGCTCCATCCAAGAAATTGAAATACTGTGACATCAAGTTAGCAAAGATTTTTCCTGGTGGCTGGCCATTTTAATTCCAATCCCCATTCCTGTTCTGACATGTTGGTAAATGACCTCCTCTTCTGCCATGATGAGGCCACTCTCAGGGTGGAAGATTCCATTCATATTCCATCTGTGTAGCCTCCAACTTGATGGCATGAACACCGATTTCTTGTAATTTTTTTTTTACCTCCCCCTTCCCTCTTCTATTCTCTACTCTTTCCTCATCTCTTCTGTTCACCTCCCTTGGTGCCCATCCTCCTTTGGGCTACTCTCCTATCAGATTCCTCCTTCTCCATCTATTTGCCTTTTCCACCTATCACCTCTCAGCTTCTCATGTCAACCCCCCCCCCCCAGCCCCACCCACCTGGCTTCACCTATCACCTTTTAAATTGTCCTACTACCCCTCCCTCCAATTTATTCTGGCATCTTCCCTCTTCCTTTCCAGACGTGATGAAGGGTCTCCGCTTGAAACTTCGAATGGTTATTCATTTCCATAGATGCTGCCTGACCTGCTGAGTTCCTCCAGCATTTTGTGTGTGTTGCTCTCGATTTTCAGCATCTGCAGAACCTCTTGCATTTAAGATTAGAAATGGTTGCATAAAACCAATCCCACATCATGGCTGTTCCCTGTGCACATTACGTTCTGTGGCAACCCACACGCCATCATGAGAACTTGTTGCCGGTTGATTGAGTTCTTATCCACAGTTCATCTGCTGGTCCAAGCAAATTAGTCATCACAAAGCATTGCTGGTGTCATAGCGCATCTAGTCTGTTCCTTTCTGTCCCAGACCCGCAGATTAACATGGAGCTGTTTTGTGTCAGCATAGAAACAGGAGAACCTTGGGGAGCAGTTCTGGTCATTATTTACAGCCTGTTGTTGATTGGAAAGGACAAGCATCTCATACTCATAAAGCGCTCGATCAACAGGCCTGTCTGCCCATCTAGTCAGTGCTGACTTGATCTTCTCCTTTTCCCCAAGTTCCTGCATCCGGACCAGGTTGTGTAGCAGTTAGCATAATGCTTTACAGTGCCAGTGACCCAGGTTTAGTTCTGTCACTGTCTACAAGGAGTTTGTATGTTCTCCCTATGACAGTATGGGTTTCCTCTGGGTGCTCTGGTTTCCTCACACATTAGGTTAATTAATCACATGGATGGAAGGGCCTGTGTGTCTCTAAATAAAATATTTCCATGCCCCTCCCATCTCTCCGTGGGCTAGACTTTGTTCCTGTAACTGGGAGATGTGAGCAGTTGTCTCAGGTCTGAGTGATAATTTGAGCAGCAAGACTCTGCCTACACACACAGAAAGCTGGTCAAAGAGATACACTTATATTCAATGTGGTAGGGGT
Source organism: Mobula birostris (assembly GCF_030028105.1). Taxonomy (NCBI): domain Eukaryota; kingdom Metazoa; phylum Chordata; class Chondrichthyes; order Myliobatiformes; family Myliobatidae; genus Mobula; species Mobula birostris. Next base: position 42,348,750 of record NC_092389.1, read on the forward strand.
TCTTGGTCTCTGCTCACCACCTCTCACTATAGCACACTGTGGAGAATTGGAGACCTTTTCGGTGTTGTTCAGTTCAATACCTAAATCTAAAGCCAAAGCAACAGGTAATCCAGGCTGATGTGATTTACAACAGTGACTATTGCTTAAAAACACTCTTTGGCTCCAAAAGAAGTTGTGGGGTGATATGTGGGATTGAGAGCAGAGATATTTAAATGTCTCTCTGTCTCTCTGCCTCCCTGCCCCATATTCAAATTTACTTGTAGCTCAATGTGTGTCCAGAGGGAAAGTGGTGCAAATAAGATGTTTGTGTACTTTGGAAATTCAGAATCCTTCTTCATTTTTATGTGCCCTCTCTAATGAAAGAGTTGCCTCATCTCCTACTTGACTCTAGTCACTTCCCCCTGGGTGGTGGTTTTCCATTTCTATCCACTTGGACCAGCTAGTTAGCTTGATGCAAGCTGTTCTTCGCTAGTTACAGGAGAAGACCTTCTATGATTTAATGAACACATAAATTCTGTTTTGTAGATGCCATGGTAGTGTAGCGGTCAGCATGATACTGTTACATCTTGAGGCGTTGGAGTTTAAATCTGACACCCTCTGTAAGAAAGTTTGTATGTTCTGGAGTTTGCCTGGGTGCTCCAGTTTCCTTCCACAGTCTAAAGATGTACCGGTTAGTAGGTTAATTGGTCATTGTAACATGTCCTCTGATTAGGTTAGTGTTGAATGGGTGGGTTGTTGGTGGGCTGGAAGGGTCTGTTCAGCTCTGTATCTCTAAATGAAATAAGATAAATGACCCGACTTTTAAAATCAATTATCTGCTCTTTTGGTGACTGAATTTTCAGAATCCTCAAATATTGTCTCTATCAATATTTGTGAGATGTCTGGACTATCTTTGGTCTGATACGACACATTGAATGCAAGTGTAACAGCATTGTTTTGTGGCAAGTTATTAAAAGCCACCCTTGCAAGTGGTTTTATTGGCCAAAGATGGACGGGGCAGTTCGAGAATGAATTGGCCTCCCAAGTGCAAATTGGGTGACCTCACCTTCTCAGGAGTATTGTGAGCTCAAAACCCATGGAAAGCCTGTCAAATGATTTGGAATAATGTTTTTATGTTGTGCCATGACCTACAGGCAAAGAGTCTGGGTAAGTGATAAATGGTTTTGTGGTGGTGACTTCTTTTCACTGGGTTCTGATTCCAACCAAAACTTGTTTGTTTGGAGCCATAACAGTGATCAGAGAAGAGACTTTCATTGCAGAGTGCTGGATTTCTTTCCCAGAGAAAAGCAGTGAAAGGGCACTCTGCTAAATCCGCTGCCTCGGGCTCCCGTTCTTACAAATGTTATTTCTATTTTCTCCACAGTTGATCATGAATAATGCTCAGCCTTCTGCAGCTGCAGTGCTCTTTATTAACTTCCATCCCAAAGCAGGAATTAATCACATTCATGCATCTTTGGGTGCTAAAGACATTGAAGAGTTGAAATCCTTGCTGCAGTGCTCTTTATTAACTTTTATCCAAAACAGGGATTGTTGCAGATTAATCGCATTTGTGCATCTTGGGTGCAAAAGCCATTGAAGAGTTGAATCAAAGTAAGAATCAGGTTTAATATCACTGGCAGAGATTGTGAAATTTGTTAACTTTGCGGTTGCAGTACAATGTGATACAACATGATATAGATGAAAACTGAATTTATATCCATATCAAATAGCTAAATAAGTGCAAAACAGAAATAAAATAAGTAGTGAGGTAGTTTTCAATGCATTCAGAAATCGAATGGGGAAGAAATTGTTCTTGAATCGCTGAGTGTGTGCCTTCAGGCTTCTGTACCTCCTACCTGATGTTAACAATGAGAAGAGGGCGTGTCCTAGGTGGTGGGGATCCTTAATGATGAATACCACCTTTTTGAGGCATCACTTCTTGAAGATGCCTTAGATACAATGGAGGCTAGTACCCATGATGGAGCTGACCAAGTTTACAACTCTATGCAGCTTACGTTGATCCTATGCAGTAGCTCTCCTTCCCCACCCCCCCCACCATTACCAGCCAGTCAGAATGCTCGCCACCATTCACCTGTAGAAGTTTTCAAGTGTTTTAAGTGACATATCAAATCTCCTCAAACTCTGAATGAAATATAGCCGCTGTCTTGTCTTCTTATAGCTCCATCGATATGTAGGACCAACTTAGCTCCTCAGAGATATTGACATCCAGGAACTTGAAATTGCTCACTCGCTCCAGTTCTTATCTGGCTATGAGGATTAGTGTGTGTTCCCTCGTCCTACCCTTTCTTAATACTTAGTGAGTTTAAGTTGAGAAAGATTAAGCAGTTGACTTTTGGCTCTGAGGAAGGGTTTCAGCTCGAAACGTCAACTGTTTCCATTGATGCTCCCTGACCTGCTGAGTTCCTCCAGCATTTTGTGTGTGTTGCTCTGGAATCCCAGCATCTGCACAATCTCTTGTGTTAAAGATTGACTTTATTTGTCATATATACATTGAAACATGCAGTGAAATGAGTTGTTTGCTTCAACAACCAACACAGTCAGAGGATGTGGTGGAGGGGCAGCCAGCAAGTGTTGCCATGTTTCTGGTACCAGCATAGCATGCCCAAACCTACTAACTTTAACCCATAGGTCTTTGGAACGTGGGAGGAAACCCACGTGGTCGTGGTCAAGGTTAAGGGGAGAAAGCAGGAGGTTCTGCAGATGTACAATTGAATGTATCCAACTGACTGCTTGCACAGGGATACAAAGAGCTAAAAGGAGTCATGCCCAGTCCATAACGGCCACACCCTCCACACCCTTGACAGATGCTGCCTGAAGAAGTGGCATCTGTCATCAAGGGTCCCTACCATTCAGCACGTGCTCTCTTCTCACGGCTACACTCAGGCAAGAGAGGCTGAAACCTAAAGTCCCACATCACAAGGTCAGAAACACCGACTTTCCAATGGCAATTCAGTTCTTCAAACCAGCCTTCACAGCTAGTCGATGGTTTTTTGGCGGGGGTGGTGGAAGAAAAGGAACTTGTTTTGTTGCTGTTGTTGATGCTTGTGTTGTTTTGCTGACCGTTGTGGGCACGCTATGTTGGCGCAGAATGTGTGGCGACATTTGAGGGCTGCCCTCAGCACATCCTTAGGTCTGTTGGTTGTTAACGCCAATGACACAAATTCTGTATGTTTCAATGTATGTGTGATAAATGAATGTGAACCCTAACCATATCTCAGCAATGAAACATCTCTTGCACTACTATGGACTTGCTTGTGATCAAGCCTCTGGTTTTTCTCTCATTAAAATTTTGCTTTTGATGCCATCTTAAAAGTTCCTTCCCCCAGCCAGTTAATCTGATCAACGATTTTAGGTATCCCCCACACACCCCTCAGTGTAAGTACTGCACTAACTGCACTGTAAGTATTTTAAACCACTTTTTATACTGCTGTTGACATTGTAAATACATGCCGGTGTTTATGTATGTATTACATTTTATTCCATGTCGGTACTTTATATAATGTTTTATTCTGTATAATTGAATGTTTTTTTTTGTTGCATGTCGTGTCAACACAGTACAGCAAATTCCTAGTGCACGTAAATGTCTATGGTGAATAACGTTAAACCTTGATCTATTTGTACAGTGCTTTTCCTCACTTGTATAATTTATGCATAATCTACAGTATATTCTATGTGTCTATAGCCGCCTGCCTCTGATACTGCTGCAAGCAAGTTTTTTCATTGCACCTCTACATGACAATAAACTCAACTTGAGTAGGTTTGTGGGAATGGAGTGCGAGCAGTGTTGAAAGTTTCCCAAATGCGCTGTTCTTCTAAGTAGGTGCTGATGGTGCAGTGTATTTTATGCCTGGATGCCGGCTGAAGTGTGATGAGTGTTCCCTGTGGGGTAGACCAGTTCTTTGGAGAGACATTTTCACCACGGTTTGGGTTCCCAAAGCTGTCATTACACCATCTCGCACTGACGCTGTAACACCTGCGTATGTTTTTCACCAGCTGGTTGACTCTGACTCTGACCTGTCTTCATTCCACTCACTGTTTTACACGTGGCACTCCAGAGGCTGATGCAGTGGCTTTCCAGCCAGATCGAGAGCAGAGGTGCCAAGTGGAGAATTCTTCTGTGATTGTTAAGATGATGGTTGTAACCAGAGGTGTGAAGTAGACTTAGTTGTATGGGGCCTCCCTGTTAGACTCAAGCATTGGCACAACTTTGAAATCAATGTTTGCCAAGATTTCCAGTGGTCTAAGGCACAGTTAAGAACGAAGATTGTAGGAAGTACAATACGGTGGCTAAGATTTTTGAACAGCATAGTATTTATCAACATGGAGCGGAGAGCGAGTTTGTAAGTCTGGTGAGAGCAAAGGGTGTTGGGATTGGCGAGGGGTATGTGACAGGTGGCAGAAAAGGAGTGCTGGGAATGGGGGTTGGTGCGGGTGCAAACACACCTAACCATGAGGCACCAGGCAAGGTCATTTGATTACAAACAGTTGGTTTATTGATCATTACTGAGTGCCTCTCTGGTACTTCCCGCTCCCTTCCTCTTTTCCCAACCATGATTCCCCTCACCTTGGCCCCATCCCACTCTCAGTCCACAATAGAGACCCATTATCAGAATCAGGTTTATCACTCACATTGGTCATGAAATTTGCTTTTTCTTTTGTGGGAACAGTACAGTGCAATAAATAACATTATTGCAGTACTGTGCAAAAGTCTTAGTCACCCTAGCTACTGTGTATATATGTGCAAAAGACTTTTGCACATAGCACTGTATAGTTGCTGTGGAGTTTTGAGGTGAATAGTATTTAAATAGAAGGTAGACAATAGTGTTGGAGTGGTGGACACACCCTGATCCATCACGGGCACAGCCCTCCCCCACCATTGACAGCATCTTTGGGAGGAGCACAAGGTGCTGGAGGAAGTCAGGCCGCGTCTATGGAGGGAAATAAACAGGGCGGCATGGTAGCGTAGCAGTTAGTGTAATACTATTACAGCGCCAGTGAACCAGGTTCAATTCCCCCTGCTGCCTGTAAGGAGATTCTACTTTCTCCCCGTGGCTGTGTGGGTTTCCTCTGGGTGCTCTGGTTCATGTGTGTATCATTGGGCAGCATGGATTCTTTGGCCTGGAAGGGCCTGTTACTGTGCTGTATCTCTAAATAATTAAAAATAAACAGTTGATGTTTTGGGCTGAGATGCTTCATAAGGACTCACCATTGTGGGCGGTGCTGACGAATGGTCTCAACCCAAAACATTGACTGTTAATTTCCGTCTATAGATGCTGCCTGGCTTAGACCATAAGACATAGGAATAGAATTAAACCATTCAGCCCATCGAGTCTACTGTGCCATTCCATCATGTCTGATCCTGGATCCCACTCAACCCCATACGCCTGCCTTCTTGACATATCCTTTGATGCCCTGACTGAACAGGAAATGATCAATTTCTGCCTTAAATATACCCATGGATTTGGCCTCCACCACAATCTGTGGCAGAACATTCCACAGATTTACTGCTCTTTGGCTAAGAGCAATTCTCCTTTACCTCTGTTTTAAAGGGTCACCCCTCAATTTTGAGGCTGTATCCTCTAGTTCTGTATACCTCTGCCATAGGAAACATCCACTCCACATCCACGCTAACTAGTCCTTCCAACATTTGGTAGGTTTCAATGAGATCCCCACGCATTCTTCTGAATTCCAGTGAGTATAGAGGAATGCCAAATGCTCCTCATATGTTATCCCCATCATTCCCGGAAATATCCTCGTGAACCTCCTCTGGATTTTCTCCAATGACAATGCATCCTCTCTGAGATATGGGCCCCAAAACTGTTGACAATACTCACAAGTGCGGCCTGGCTAGTGTCTTATAAAGGTTCAGAATTATCTCCTTGCTTTTATATTCTATTCCCCTTGAAATAAATGCCAACATTGCATTTGCCTTCTTTACCACAGACTCAACCTATAAATTAACCTTCTGGGAGTCTTGCACAAGGACTCCTAAGTCCCTCTGCACCTCTGATGTTTGAACCTTCTCCCCATTTAGATAATACTCTGCACTTCTGTTCCTTTTACCAAAATGCATTATCATACATTTTGCAAAACTGTATTCCATCTGCCACTTTTTTGCCCATTCTTCCAATTTATCTAAGTCCTGCTGTAATCTCATTGCTTCCTCAGCACTAATTACCCCTCCATCTACCTTCGTATCATCTGCAAACTTTCCCACAAAGTCATCAATTCCATTATCCAAATCATTGACATACAATGTGAAAAGTAACGGTCCCAATTCTGACCTTTGAGGAGCACCAACATTGATAGCCAACCAGAAAAGACCCCCTTTATTCCCATTTGCTGTCTCCTACCTGTCAGCCATTCTTCTGCCCATGCCAGTATCTTTCCTGTAACATCATAGGATTTTATCTTGTTAAACAGCATAATGTGTGGCACCTTAGATACCTTTTGAAAATCCAAGTAAATGACATCCACTGCCTCTCCTTTGTCCACCCTGCTTGTTAATGTTGCAGCTATATAGGACCCTGGTCAGACCCCACTGTGCTCAGTTCTGGTCACCTCGCTATAGGAAGGACGTGGAAATCATAGAAAGGGTGCAGAGGAGATTTACAAGGATGTTGCCTGGATTGGGGAGCATGCCTTATGAGAATAGGTTGAGTGAACTCGTCCTTTTCTCCTTGGAGTGATGGAGGATGAGAGGTGACTTGATAGAGATGTATAAGATAATGAGAGGCATTGATCGTGTGGACAGTCAGAGGCTTTTCCCCAGGGCTGAAATGGCTAGCACGAGAGGGAAGGTGCTTGGAAGTAGGTATAGAGGAGACGTCAGGGGTAAGTTTTTTTACACAGAGACTGGTGAGTGCGTGGAATGGGCTGCCGGCAGTGGTGGAGGCGGAAACGAAAGGGTCTTTTAAGAGACTCCTGGATGGTTACATGGAGCTTAGAAAAATAGAGGGCTGTGGGTAGAGCCCAGGTAGTTCTAAGGTAGGGACATGTTCAGCGCAGCTTTGTGGGCCAAAGGGCCTGTATTGTGCTGTATGTTTTCTTTGTTACTTCGTTGAAGAACTCTAACAGATTTGTCAGGCAAGATTTCCCTTCAGAGAAACCATGCTGACTTTGACTTATTTATTATTAGTCTCCAAGTACCTCAAAACTTCATCCTTAATAATAGACTCCAACACTTTCCCATCGACTGTGGTTAGGCTAACTGGCCTATAATTTCCTTTCTTTCGCCTTCCTCCCTTCTTAAAGAGTGGAGTGACATTTGCAATTTTCCAGTCCTCTGGGACCATATCAGAATCAAGTAATTCTTGAAAGATCATGACCAATGTAACTGTTATCTCTTCAGCAACCTCTCTCAGGACTCTGGGATGTGGTCCATGTGACTAACCTACCTGAAGACCTTTGAGTTTGCTTCACACTTTTTCCTTTGTAATAGTAATGGCACTCACTCCTGCTCCCTGACACTCACAGACCTCTGGCACACTGCTAGTGTCTTCCACAGTGAAAATTAACGTAAAGTATCCATTAAGTTCATCTGCCATTTCTTTGTCCCCCATTACTACCTCACCAGGATTATTTTCCAGTGGTCCAATATCAACTTCATCTCCCTTTTACTCTTTATATAAAACTGAAAAAGACTTTATGTTATTCGCTAGTTTTCCCTCATATTTAATCTTTTCCCTTCTGATAGCTTTTTAGTTGCCTTTTGTTGGATTTTAAAAGCTTCCTAATCATCCAACTTCCCACTCCCTTTTGCTACCTTATATGGCTTTTATGCAGTCCTTAACTTCCCTTGTCAGCCACAGTTGCCTACTCCTGCCATTTGAGAACAATCTCTTCTGTGGGACATATCTTATCTACCCCTTGTGAACTATTCCCAGAAACTTCAGCCACCTGTGCTCTGCCGTCATCCTCCTCAGTATCCCCTCCAATCCGCCTGGGTAAGCTCCTCTCTCATGCCTCTGTAATTCCCTTTATTTCATTGCGATACTGATACATGTGACTCATGCTTCTCCCTCTCAAATTGCTGTATGACTTCATTCATATTATGATCACTGCCTCCTAAGGGTTTCTTTACATTAAGCTTCCGAATAAAATCTGGATTAGTACACTACACCCAGTCTAAGATAGCTTTTTGCTGAGTAGGCTCAAGCACAAGTTGCTCTAAAAAACACCTCATAGGCATTCAACAAATATTCCCTCTTGCGATCCAACACCAACCTGACTTTCCCAATCCCCTTGCATATTGAAGTCCCCCATTACAATTGTGACATTACCCTTATTACACGCCCTTTCCAGCTCCCTTTGCAATCTCAAACCCACTTCTTGGCTACTATTTGGAGGCCTATATATGATTCCCATAACGGTTGCTGAGTGCCTCCAGCACTTCGTGTGTGTTGCTCAAGATTTCCAGCATCTGCAGAATTTCTTGTACTTACAGGAGTTGATGTTTCAAGAAAGTGGCATCTATCATCAAATACCCTCATTATTCAGGTCACGCCCTCGTCAGGCGGAAGCTACAGAAGCCTGAAGACCCAGACCACCAGGTTCAGGAACAGATACTTCTCTACATCCCACAGCTCCTTGTTGAACTGACCCACACAACTACATCAATGAAAGCCCTCTGAGCACAATAACATGAGGAAACAAGTCCTTTGAATACACACCATCCAACGCGAAGAAATACTGGGAAATAAGTTTCAGATGTATCTGTGATCTTGCTGGATGTTAACCTTGCACTAAGGCAGTGCTGGGATTGTTACCTACATAACCCTAACCCAACCTCTGCAATAGGACCTGTCTCTGATTATGTATTTGTGTTTTGCACTCAGGTCCTGGTTCCTATCTTTTTTCCCCACTGTCAATCGCTGCAGTCTACCATCACTGTAGTACTTGTGTGTTTCCAGGACAAAGAAGTGGGCAGGAATAATCATTGTGGACACTAGCCACCCTGCAAACTGCCTTTTGCAAAAGCTCCCTTCTGGAAAGTGCTGTAGGGCTATTGGAGCAAAAATTTCACAACATTTTAAAAGTTTCTTCCCCCAGACAATTAACCTGATTAACCATTTTAGCGAGCATCCTACCTCTTTTATCTATTTCAAAACTGCAAACACAAGGAAATCTGCAGATACTGGAATAGATAAAAGGAACACATCAAAGTTGCTGGTGAATGCAGCAGGCCAGGCAGCATCTATAGGAAGAGGTACAGTCGACGTTTCGGGCCTAGACCCTTCGTCAGGATTAACTGAAAGAAGCTCCTGACGAAGAGTTTCGGCCCGAAACGTCGACTGTACCTCTTCCTATGGATGCTGCCTGGCCTGCTGCGTACACCAGCAATTTTTGTGTGTTCTTTTTATCTATTTCTTCAGTCACTTCACTGTAAGCACTTCAAACTACATTTTATAATATAGCTTACATTGTAAATACATGCTGGAATTTATACATTTTAGTCCCTATCCATATTTCTAACATTACTTTTACAGTACAGTTCTGTGCAAAAATCTTCAGCACATGTATATGTAGTGTGAGGGAGCCTAAGACTTTTGCTCAGCACCCTGACCAACACACCACAGCAAATTGCTAACACTTGTATATGGCGAATAAGGTTGATCCTTGCTCCTTGTCTAAACCCCTGTGCTTGTGATGCTGCTGCAGGCTTCTCAATGTACCTGTACTTCATATTTGTGCACTTGACAATAAACTTGACTTGAAGTACAGGGATACAAAGATGTGTTGGTTAGTGAGACAGCACTTTATGAGGTTACCACATGTACAATGTTGATGATACCCCTCACATGCTGGGCTGAAAGACCCACTTCCATGCATCAAGTTCTTTTTTTTGTTATACGATGCTATTTCAACTTGGGGCGTTGGAGTTCAGAGTGCAGTTCTGGTGTCTTTTGTAAGCAGGTTTGTACGTTGATTCCCATGTGCATGTCGGTTTCTGCTGGATGCTCAGGTTCTCTCCCACAGTTCAAAGACGTCTCGGTTAGTAGGTTAATTGGTCATTGTAAATTGTTCCTTGATTAGGCTCGGATTAAATTGGTGGCTTGCTGAGTGGTGCAGTTCAATGGGCCAGACAGGCCTGTTCTTTTTTTGCTTTATTTATTGAAATACAGTTTGGAGTAGGCTCTCTGAGCCACACTGCCCAGCAACCGACCGATTTAATCCAAGCCTAATCACGGGACAATTTACAAAGACCAATTAACTTACCAACAGTTGTGTCTTTGGACTGTGGGAGGAAATTTGAGCACCCGGAGGAAACCCATGTGAATGTGCAAACTTCGTAAAGGCAGCGTTGGAAATTGATCTCAGATTGTTTGTACTGAAAAGTGTGCTAACCACTACACTACCGTTCTGTGCTATACCTCTAACTAAATAAATCTTACCAAGAAAAATGATTTCAGTTTCTGTTACAGTATGTACAAAGTACATTTTCATTTCTTAAGAGCGGCAAGTATTATAATTTTATCTGAATTAATTCTTAAAAAATAATTCAGCCACTGGAGAGTGAAATATCTTTGGAAACTTAAGAGAACCATAAAGATGAACTTGTTGTTGATTCTTGTGCTGTCACCAGAGTCCACAGATGTTTTCAAAACATTACATTTTGTGTATCTCATTTGCTACAAGAAGGTTCTTGAACCGCACCAGTGAGAAAGAAAACAAGGTTATCATTAGGAGACTGAGAGCAAACAGCACAATGTTGTTTTTTATTCACCCTCCTCCTCCTTGCTTTCATGTGTGCAGCGAGCCGAATGAATGTTGGTGACAGTTGCCTGTACTCTGGCTCAGACAAACTGCCTTTGTCTTTCACATTGTATGAACAATAGCCATTAAAAGTAGGAAGCATAAAACAAAGGGGGTAATTTCAAAGGAGATGTGAGGGACACAATTTTTTTTTACACAGAATGGTGGGTGCCTGGACTGTGCTGCCTAGGGGCAGTGTTTGATGCAGATACATTAGGGATGTTTAGACACGTGGATGTGAGGAAAATAGAAAGATGTGGACGTTGTGTCCGCAGAAAGGATTAGTTAGATTGCCCATTTGATTACAAATTTAATTGGATCAGCCCTGAATCATGGGCTGAAAGCTCTGTTCCTCTGCTGTATTGTTTTAAGTTTTATGTTCTTAACAGAAATGTAACAATAACTAACAATATTTGTCAACTAGATATTTTGCACATTTGACCTGGTTTATATAATATAACCTTCTCTGTGTCATAATATTTCTTAGATGGTTAAATGGTGTTGTGGAGATTATTTTTTGTTTTATTTATCTATTTAGAGGTACTTTGCAGAACAGGCCGAACCACTTAGCAACCCAACTATTTTAACCCTAGCCTAATCACAGGGCAATTTACAATGACCCCTCTGCCATCTGATTTCTGAATGGACATTGAACCCATGAACACTACCTCACTTTATTTTTTATTATTTCTGTTTCTCACTATGATTTTTAATTTAACTATTTAATATACTACTGTAAATTTTATATTTTTTCGTGTTAAGTATTGCATTGTACAGCTGCCGCTAAGTTAACAAATTTCATGACATATACTGGTGATATTAAACCTGATTCTGAACAATTAACCTTTGGACCTTGGGAGGAAACCCATGTGCATCTGGGAAGAACGTAAAACTTTCTGACAGAGTATTACACTGAAATTAAACCCTGAACTCCAATGCCCTGAGTTATCTTACCGTGAGAGATACTTCTAAAGAGGACTTCAGTGGGGTTTAGAGGTGGTAAGAGGTAGAGATGGGATGGGGCAGAGAACATTACACTAGTTGGACCAGAGGACAAGATGCCTACACCACCTCACCATTCCTCTTTTGCACTATTTATTTATTTTATATTTTATTTTAATCGAAATATAGTAACATAGCGGTCAACATAATGTTATTACAGCCAAGTTCAATTCCACCACTGTCAGTAAGAAGTTTGTATGTTCTCCCTGTGACTGTTGGTTTTCCTCTGGGTGCTCTGGTTTCCTCCCACATTCTAAAGATGTATGGGTTAGCAGGTTAATTAGATGAAGGGTCTCGGCCCAAAACATTGACTGTTTGTTCATTTCCACAGATGCTACCTGACCTGCTAAGTTCCTTCAGCATTTTGTCTGTGTTACTCTGAGTTTCCAGCATCTGCAGAGTCTCTGGTGTTTACTCCTTCGGATTTGCAGTACTTTCAGCAGAGATATTGCATCATTAGGAAACCCTTTGCTGAATCTCTTTAATTATTTTCATATTGTGAATGCCCACCCATAACCTGAAGGAATCCAAGTCCTGGTGGAAGCCACGATATCAAAATATGTGGCACCCATGCAGAAGCTAACATTGTTCCTCCCGGGTTCATGCACTGAAGTAAATGCTGCATTGGAGTGGGGTCTTGTGTAGTATTTCTCACCTCTGAGGGATGGCAGTTTATCATTATTACTTCAAGTTCAATTTTATTGTCATTCAACCATACACCTACACAACGTTCCTCCAGACTAAGGTGCACAATCGTCGTTGTTATGACGTGGATGAACATGGTCTTTCTATGACTGATTTTTCTTGGCAAATTTTTCTACAGAAGTGCTTGCCATTGCCTCCTGGGCAGTGCCTTTACAAGATGCATGACCCGACCCCAGCCATTATCAATACTCTTCAGAGATTGTCTTTCTGCCTGGTGTCAGTAATCACGTAACCAGGGCTTGTGATGTGCACCAGCTGCTCATACAGCCATTCACCATCTGTTCTCATGGCTTCATGTGACCCTGATCAGGGGGTCTAAGCAGGTGTTATACCTTTCCCAAAAGTGACCTGCAGGCTAGCAAAGGGAAGGAGCACCTTACACCTACTTTGGTAGAGACATATCTCCACCCCACCACCTCAAGATGCACAATACAGACCATAAGATATAGGAGCAGAATTAGGCCATTTGGCCCATCGGGTCTGCTCCACCATTTAATCATGGCGGAACAGAGTCAGTACATATAACTCATGCACATAATATAGGGAGTAATTTTAGATTATATAAATTAATAAGGGGTATAGATGAAGAAAGTTAAGAAATAAACAAGGTAACACTACGAGAATTTAATACTTGATGAGACCTGGGAGGTGGCAGCCTAGGGGAAGAAGCTGTTCCCCATTATAGTAGGCCTTGTCCTGATGCTACAGTACCTCTTGCCTGACGGTAGTGGGTCAAAGCGATAGTTGTTCAGATAAGAGAGATCACCAACAATTCTAAGGTACACAGCTCCTGATAAATCTCTCTAATGGGTGGAAGAGAGACCCAAAGATCCTCTCCTAGATACTGTGGAAAAATTTTGCATACCATGCATGCTATCATTCCTGTATGATCTGATCATACATTGGTACAGGGGTTCCCAACCTTCTTTATGCCATGGACTCCTACCATTAACTGAGGGGTCTGTGAACCCCAGGTTGGGAATGCCTGGACTAGTACAAAAGGAAAATCAATAACAGAATGAAGAATATAATGATCATGTCAGAGAGAAAGCATAGTGCAGGCAGACAATAAGGTGCAGAACCATAACGAGGTAGATTGAGTAATCAAAAGTTTGTTTATTTTACAAGCTGGTGGAGTGGAGTGTAGAATTATTTTACTTGCAGTTTAACTTCCCAGTGCTTGTTTGTAGTTTTATATAATCACCCTTGTACATATAATTGTTTAGTGAGTTTTCCAGTGGTTATAGTTGCCTCTGTATCTTTCTGGGAAATTTTTGGTTTCAGTGACGGTTGTCATATTACTTGAATCTGGCTATCTCATTGGTTAACTCTTATCATTGGATTTTTTTTGTTATCTCTGGTATGAGAAAACCATGGCTACATTTAAAGTCTTTCTCTTTCTTTTGTCTTCTTCCTCTTAGAACATAGAATAGTACAGCACAGTACAGGCCCTTTGGCCCACAATGTTGTGCCGACCCTCAAACCTTACCTCCCATATAACCCCCCGCCTTAAATTCCTCCATATACCTGTCTAGTAGTCTCTTAAATTTCACCAGTGTATCTGCCTCCACCACTGACTCAGGCAGCGCATTCGACGCACCAACCACTCTCTGAGTAAAAAAATGTTCCTCTAATATCCCCCTTGAACTTCCCACCCCATACCTTAAAGCGATGTCCTCTTGTATTGAGCAGTGGTGCCCTGGAGAAGAGGCGCTGGCTATCCACTCTATCTATTCTGCTTATTATCTTGTACACCTCTATCATGTCTCTTCTCATCCTCCTTCTCTCCAAAGAGTAAAGCCCTATCTCCCTTAATCTCTGATCATAATGCATACTCTCTAAACCAGGCAGCATCCTGGTAAATCTCCGCTGTACCCTTTCCAACGCTTCCACATCCTTCCTATAGTGAGGCGACCAGAACTGGACACAGTACTCCAAGTGTGGCCTAACCAGAGTTTTATAGAGCTGCATCATTACCCCGCGATTCTTAAACTCTATCCCTCGACTTATGAAAACTAACACCCCATAAGCTTTCTTAACTACCCTATCCACCTGTGAGGCAACTTTCAGGGATCTGTGGACATGTACCCCCAGATCCCTCTGCTCCTCCACACTACCAAGTATCCTGCCATTTAGTTTGTACTCTGCCTTGGAGTTTGTCTTTCCAAAGTGTACCACCTCACACTTCTCCGGGTTGAACTCCATCTGTCACATCTTCTCCTTTGTTCTTGTAACACTTAATAAAGTGATCATAAGCAACAAGTTTATGCCTCATTTTTGACTTCCGAAGAACCTTTGGATTGCAAAAGCACCAGGATCCAGTAAAGAAGTCCACTGAAGGATCTTATAACAGTGGGGTAGAAGCTGTCCTTGAGCTTGGTGGTGCAAGCTTTTGTATTTTCTGCCTGATGGAGGAGAGAAGAGAGAATATCTGGGGTGGGGCAGGGTCTTTGTTTATGTTGACTGCTTTACCGAGGCAGCGGGAAGTGTGGACAGCGAATCCATGGAAAGGATACTGTGTTTTGTGTTGTTACTGGGTTATTTATTTGTGTTTCTTTTTGTGCTGCATTGGATTCAGAGTAACAATGATTTCCTTCTCCTTCACACTTGTGTACTGGAAATGACATTAAACAATCTTGAATTTTCAGTCTTGATGGACTGAGATGTGTTCACATCTCAGCGGTTTCTTGCTGTCTTGGGCAGAGCAGTTGCCGTACCAAGCTGTGATACATCTGGATAGGATGTTGTCAATGGTGCATCTGTAAAAACTAGTCAAGTCAAATTTCCAGTATTTTTTTTCTCTCTGCTCACATATTTGTATATTTTTGTACATTACAGTATAAATTGCTTTGTTCACCCAGAGTTTCTGGTCCCAGACCTTTAAGCAAGTGTTTTGATTGGTCAAACCCAAAGCTCTCATTGTTGTCTATCTGCCTGAGGGTTGTCCAGAATTAGAATCAGGCTTAATATCACTGACATATGGCATGAAATTTGTTGTCTTACTGCAGTAGTAGCATAAAAAATAACTATAAATTATATTGCAAATTATAGATTTTGTGTGCATTGCACTGTACTGTATGGTAATATATTAAAAGAAATTAAATAAAGTAGTGTCAAAAGGGAACAAAAATAGTAAGGTCCTGTACATGGGTTAGTTCATTGTACGTTCAGAAATCTGATGTCAGAGGGGAAGAAGCCGTTACTAAAATATTGACTATGCATCTTTAGGCTCCCGTACCACCTCCCTGGTAGCAATGAGGAGAGGGCATGTCCTGGGTGAGCGGGGTCCTTAATGACGGATGCCTTCTTTAATGATGGTCCACCAGAGCTGTCAGAATTCTTGTGTAACCACTACCCATTTGTACGACTCAGTATTTGTCAGCAGCAGTGATTTGTGTGTTGGGAGAAAACTAAATGTGGAAAGAAGTACATTATCTTTTTCTTTTTAGCTGGAGGATGGGATTTGAGAATTGTCTGCTCTTTGAATTAAGGAATGACATCATCGAGCACTGTGCTGCCTGCAAGCAGACAATACCCTAGGGTTTTCCTTGTCTTCAGGGACGGGATTCATTGCCACTGTCAAAGCAATCGAGTTAATGGACACCATTTAATTATCCGTTTGCTTGGTTGGAGCAGAAGGTGTGCTATCTATCTGGAATGCTAATGTATGGAGAAGTCAAGTCAAGCAGATGACATGCACATTTGTGTTATATATTGCAGTTCAGTCTCATACATCTCTGGGGAGAAGCAGGGAGCACTGACCAGACGAGGTAATTCTGTGACACTTTGACATTGAGAAATATTCCAATTTATCTTCCAGGGCAACTTCAAGGGGTTGAAAAGTAAACTTACAACTTGCGGCAAAAATTGTACGAAGGGGAATTCGCATTGTCAAGGATCCCTCCCTTCCTTCCCACAATCTCTTTGACCCCATACTATCAGTCAGGAGGTACCGCAGCATTAGGACAAGCCCTGTTAGGATGGGAAGCTGCTTTTTCCCAGAGGCTGTGAGACTGCTGAACTCCCTGCCACCACCCAGGTCTCATCACGTATCAATCGCTAGTAATGTTATACTGTTTACTTTTTAAATAAATGCACCTTACGCTAAATGTCAATCTTCGTGAATATATTTTATTATTTGTTAATTTATTTGTGGTAATTATTACTTTGTGGTATGTGCAAGTTATATATGTACTGAGCTGTGCATGCTGGTTCAGAGGAATGTTTTGTTTGGTGGTATACATGTAAATGGTTGAAATAATAAACTTGAACTTAAATCCAACATGCATTATACACTCAGAGGCCACTTTATTAGGTACATTTGTACCCCTTCTCATTAATGCAAAAATCTAATAAGCCAATCATGTGGCAGCAACTCAATGCATAAAAGTATGGAGACATGATCAAGAGGTTCAGTTGTTGTTTGGACCAAACATCAGAATAGAAACATAGAAAATAGGTGCAGGAGTAGGCCATTCAGCCCTTCGAACCTGCACCGCCATTCAGTATGATCATGGCTGATCATCCAACTCAGAACCCTGTACCAGCCTTCCCTCCATACCCCCGATCCCTTTAGCCACAAGGGCCATATCTAACTCCCTCTTAAATATAGCCAATGAACTGGCCTCAACTGCTTCCTGTGGCAGAGAATTCCACAGATTCACCACTCTCTGTGTGAAGAAATTTTTTCTAATCTCGGTCCTAAAAGGCTTCCCCTTTATCCTCAAACTGTGACCCCTCGTTCTGGACTTCCCCAACATCAGGAACAATCTTTCTGCATCTAGCCTGTCCAATCCCTTTAGGATTTCAATACATTTCAATAAGATTCCCCCCTCAATCTTCTAAATTCCAATGAGTATAAGCCTAGTCAATCCAGTCTTTCATCATATGAAAGTCCTGCCATCCCAGGAATCAATCTGGTGAACCTTCTTTGTACTCCCTCTATGGCAAGAATGTCTTTCCTCAGATTAAGGGACCAAAACTGCACACAATACTCCAGGTGTGGTCTCACCAAGGCCTTGTACAACTGCAGTAGTACCTCCCTGTTCCTGTACTCGAATCCTTTTGCTATGAATGCCAGCATACCATTCGCCTTTTTCACCGCCTGCTGTACCTGCATGCCCACTTTCAATGACTGGTGTACAATGACACCCAGGTCTCGTTGCACCTCCCCTTTTCCTAATTGGCCACCATTCAGATAATAATCTGTTTTCCTGTTTTTGCCAGCGAAGTGGATAACTTCACATTTATCCACATCAAATTGCATCTGCCTTGAATTTGCCCACTCACCTAACCTATCCAAGTCACCCTGCATCCTCTCAGCATCCTCCTCACAGCTAACACTGCCGCCCAGCTTCGTGTCATCTGCAAACTTGGAGATGCTGCATTTAATTCCCTCATCTAAGTCATTAATATATATTGTAAACAACTGGGGTCCCAACACTGAGCCTTGCGGTACCCAACTAGTCACTGCCTGCCATTCTGAAAAAGTCCCGTTTATTCCCACTCTTTACTTCCTGTCTGCCAACCAATTCTCTTTCCACATCAATACCTTACCCCCCAATACCGTGTGCTTTAAGTTTGCACACTAATCTCCTGTGTGTGACCTTGTCAAAAGCCTTTTGAAAATCCAAATATACCACATCCACTGGTTCTCCCCTATCCACTCTACTAGTTACATCCTCAAAAAATTCTATGAGATTCGTCAGACATGATTTTCCTTTCACAAATCCATGTTGACTTTGTCCGATGATTTCACTGCTTTCCAAATGTGCTGTTATCACATCTTTGATAACTGACTCTAGCATTTTCCCCACCACTGATGTCAGGCTTACTGGTCTATAATTCCCTGGTTTCTCTCTCACTCCTTTTTTAAAAAGTGGGGTTACATTAGCCACCCTCCAATCCTCAGGAACTAGTCCAGAATCTAAAGAGTTTTGAAAAATTATCACTAATGCATCCACTATTTCTTGGGCTACTTCCTTAAGCACTCTGGGATGCAGACCATCTGGCCCTGGGGATGAAATGTGATCTAAGTGACCTTAAAGGTGGAATGATTATTGGTCGCAGATGGGGTGGATTGAGTATCTCAGAAACTGCTGATCTCCTGGGATTTTCACACACAAGTCTCTAGAGTTGTGAAAAACAAAACAAAAAAAAAAATATAGTAAGCAGCAGTTCTGTGGGCGAAACACTTTATTAATGAGAGAGGTCAGAGGAGAATGGCTAGACTCGTTCAAGCTGACAGGAAGGCGACAGTACCTCAAATAACCACATATTACAACCATAGTGTGCAGAAGAGCATCTCTGAATGCATAACAAGTTGAAGCTTGAAGTGGATGGGCTACAGCAGCAGAAGACCATGAACATACACTCAGTGGCTACTTTATGAGGTACCTGTTGTACCAAAGAGAGTGGCCACTAAGTGTACGTGACTTAGTGTTAAAACTGCCCACTGGAAAATTAAGATAATATGTCATGTCTTTTGTAGGCTTGGGTCCTCTCCGAGCACCTTACAGCCATGTTCAATATCCAGCCTTGAGAAGACAGGAGATGAGAAAATGGATTATTCCATCAGCCAGGGATTTTATTTTTGGTATTTTGCTATTCTGAAGAATTTTAAATTCTTAGTATTGGGATTCTATATTCATTAAAATATGTTAATGATACTGATACTCATTAACAGCTTCCTCACCCTATTTAACAGAGTAATCCTGATGTGTGGGGGCAGGATTTAATGATTTTGGGGTGTCCTGCTTATTTCCCATGTTACCAAACTAGTTGCAGAGCCTACTGTAAGCTACCTTAATGTTAAAGTTTAAAGATTGATTAGCTTTGTTACATGTACATTCCTGGGCAAGAGTCTTTTTTTTTATATATAGATGGCTAAGACTTTTGCACAGTACTGCATTTGTCAATGTGGAGTGGAGAGCAAGTTTGTGAATCTGGTGGGAGCAAAGAATACAAAGAATGTTGGGAATGGAGAGGGTGGAGTGCCATGGCAGGGGCATAGGACAGGTGGCAGAGAAGGAGTGCCAGGGTGGGTGCAGACACACCCAGCCCTAAGACATCAAGCAAGGCCATTTGATTCCAATCATTAATCATTACAGAATGTCTCTCCGGTGCTTCCCACTCCCTCCTCTCTCCCTTCCCCTTTTCCCAGCCCCCTTCCCACTCTCAGTCCCCTTCCCACTCTCAGTCCACAATGGAGACCCACATCAGAATCAGGTTTATCATCATTCACATATGTCATGAATTTTGTTTTTGTTTTACAGCCACAGTACAGTGCAAAACATAAAGTTACTGCAGTATTGTGCAAAAGTCTTATCCACCCTAGCTATATACATATATGTGCTTAAGACTTTTGCACAGTACTGAATATCAAAATATTGAAACATACAGTGAAATGCATCATTTTGTGATGGCCTGCAAGTGTCATCATGCTTTTGGTGCTAATATTGCTTGCTCTCAGCTCACTAACCCTGCCCTGTACAGCTGTTGGAATGTGAAAGGAAACTGGAGCACCTGGAGGAAACCTACGTGGTCATGGGGAGAATGAACAAAACTCCTTGCAGACAGTGGCGGGAATTGAACCCCAATCTTCTGATTACCACTATGCAATCTTCTGATTACCACGATGCAATCTTCTGAGTTTGTGCTGGGGGCAGCCCTGACTGTTGCCAGGGTTCTGGCACCAAAAGATGCATGTTGGCATATCTGTTGCAGTGGAGAAAACACGGTAGTTGTTTTGTACACACACGAGATTCTGGAAATCTGGAGGAACACACATAAAATGCTGGAGGAACTCAGCAGGTCAGGCTGTATCTGTGAAGCGGAATAAAGGGTTGACGTTTCAGGCAGCGTTGTTCTGTATGATTTCCAATTCCTCTGAAGTCTCCAGGGACTGGACGCAGCAGAAAAAGGGCTTCAGGCAGTGGATAGAAGGCTTTGGGAGTGGTTTACGAAAAACATAAGTAACTAGGAGAAGGAGTGGGCCATTCAGCCCCTCAAGCCTACTCTGTCATTCAAATGTATTCTGAGCTTCATCTCCTCTTTTGTGCAAGCTCACTATTTCCTGAACTTTAAACTAGTCGAAGATCTAGACTCCACAATCATCTAGGTAGAGAGGTTGAAAAAGTCTAATATGAATCTGCTGAAATTAAGCCCCTATCAAAACTGGTGAAATTAATCCCCTCTTGGACCAGAGAAGAGGGACATCCCTTTAGGACAGAGATGAGGAGAAACAATTTTAGCCAGAGACTTCACTGTCATGAATGACTATGGAGACCAAGTCATTGGGTATACTTAAAGCAGAAGTTAGCAGGTTCCTGATTAGTAAGGGCATTAAAGGTTACAGGGAGAAGGCGGAAATGGGGTGGAGGAGGAAAATAAATTGGCCATGTCGAAAAGATGAATTAGACCCAATGGGCCAAATGGGCTAATTCTGCTTTCATGGTCTGATGGTCTAATTCTTTTAAGAATGTTTCTGTATTTTGAATCTAGCTTGGGTGTCCTGATGAAGGGTCTTGGCCCAAAATGTCAACTTTTACTCTCCTCCACAGATACTGCCTGACCTGCCGAGTTTCTTCGGCATTTTGTGTGTGTGTGTTGCTCCAGGTTGGACAGCCTTCTCCTCTTTTCTTTGAGAACAGTTGTGATTTTTTAGGAGAAATTGTTTTAACGTCTCGTTCTGTGTCTTACTGATCCATGAATTTCACCTTGACATTTTGACATCCACTATATCTCGCTTGTCTGTGCACTTCTTAAATCAGACTATATCAACACCAACCCCCTGAGAATATAAACAAGAGGAAACAAGACCTTTGAATATATATCATCCAAGGTGAAGAAGTCCTGGGAAATAAGTTACAGATGTGACTGCAGTCTTGCTTAGTTTTGGCTTCCATGTAGGTAGTGCTGTGATTGAAGATAAAGAAGTCTTCTGGTACCTGATTTAACTTCTGATGGAAATTAAAAAAAAGTGAGGTAGTGTTTATGGGTTTAATGGCCATTCAAAATTCTGATCACCTGGTGTGTAGCTTTGCACTGCCCCTGGAAGAACTCTGACCACATGCTGCTGTGGAGAGGATTGAGGTAAGGACTGGTGTACATGCTGCAGGATGAGGAAGCCAGTGTGAGCTGCAGTAAGGAGGGTTCTTATGTGGATGTATAAACTGACAAGCCTTAGAACACAGGACAGTACAGTACAGGACAGGGTTGGGCCCTTCAGTCCATGACATTGTGCTGACCTAATAAAGCTAATGATGCCAAATTAAATTAATCCCTTCTGATTCTGCAGATGGTCACATCCCTCCACTCTGTTTATTTATCAGTCTGTCTCTCCATCTCTCCATCTATCTATTGATTGAGATACAGTGTGGAATAGGCCTTTCCGTCCCTTTCAGCTGCACCGCCCAACGATACCCCAGTTTAATCCTAGACTAATCATGGGACAATTTACAATGACCAATTAACCTACCAATCAGTACATCTTTGGACTATGGCAGAAAACCGGAGCACCTGGAGGAAACCCATGTGGTAACAGGGAGAGCATACAAACTCCTCACAGGCAGTGGTGGGAATTGAACCCAGGTTGTCAGTACAGGTACTGTAAAGCATTGTGCTAACCACTACACTACAGTGCCGCCCTCGGCCTACCATATCGTGCCTATCAATGACTCTCCTAAACACCTCTGTCATATCTGCCTTTGCAACCACTCCTGGCAGTCCATTCCACTCTGTATAAAAACAAAGCAGTCCTGCACACAGTGTTTCCTTTAGAGCTTCTCCTGCAAGCCATAAATGCATGTTCCCCAGTATTAAGGTATTTCAACCCTGGGAGAAAGGTAATGGCTGTCTACTTCATCAAAGCCTCTTGTAATTCTATAACCACCTTAAAGTCTTAATTCTCAATATTGTTTAATTCACTTGCGTTTTTACATTTATTTAGAGATTACTTACTGCCCTTTATGCCACGGATGTTTAGGGCAGGGTCCTGTATCTCTTCCTGTCATAAAGTGGCATACATATAAAAGGATTCTTCATTGCTGTCTCCATAATAATTTTGACCAGTCAGGGTTGTTAGCCCTGAGCTGAACCCCCATACCGGTGGACCACTCTTAGTCTGGCCTCTGCTCTTTGACCTGTTTGACATGGGTGATCCTACCTAGAGCCAAAGGATAAAGCCCTGACTCCAGCCAACATAGTTCCCCAGGTCATTGAGGAATGCAGGCCTCCAAACCACAAAAAGGTTGTGGTCCCCTTGGAGGTTATTTAGAGATAGAGCACGGTAATAGATCCTTCTGAGCCAACGAGCCTGCGCTGTCCAGTTACACCCAAGTGACCAATTAACCTACTAACACGTACGTCTTTGGAATGTGGGAGGAAACTGGGGCGCCTGGAGGAAACCAACACGCTTCCGGGGAGAACAAACAGACTCCTTGCAGACAGCGGCGGGGTTGATCGCAGTTCATTGGTGCAACGCTAACAGCTATGCTACTGTATGCCTGTCTGTTGCTTAGGGATGTTTGGGAATTTTTAAACTAAATTCTGATCACATTTTCCAAATTAAATCCACTTTTAAAAATGGCATGTTTTCTACTTTTGTTAATTTCAATGTAGATCTGTTGATTGGTGTTGGATAGGGACATTCAATCTGCTTTATTCAGTAATTTGAAACCCCATATCTGGAGTGAGTCAGCATAGGGAGGGAAGGAGATTAGTTTTAGAGGTAAAGTGAAATTACTGATCTTGGGTTCAGGTAATTGGGATTTGTTCCTCAACAGTTACCATGGTAACATATATTAGACTTATTAACAAGGGACTGTCATTCATTTATACAATCTCTGATATCTTCTGTGTTAACATGAAACTAATTTGCATGTACATGTTCTTAATGCTAGTACAGGCACTTTCATCTGTAGTTTCCCCTAACAATAGGTACATAGAACAGTACAGTATCTGAACAGGCCCTTCAGCCATATTGTGCTGAACTAATTAAACTAGTAATTAAACAGCTAACTAATCCTTTCTGCCTACACAATGTCCATATCTCTCCATTCTGTGCCCACCTGTGTGCCTGTCTTGGGGCCTCTTAAACATCTCTAGGCATATTTGTCTCACCACTACCCTTGGCAGCGCATTCTACTCTCAGTCTGGGGAAAAAAAAACTTGCTCTGAACATCTCTTTTGAATTTCCCCAACTCACCTTGAATGCTTGCCCTCAAGTATTAGACATTTCAACCCTGAGAGAAAGATACCAGCTGTCTACTGTGCGCCTCTCATATCTTATATACTTCTATCAGGTCTACCCTTAGCCTCTGCCACCAATAGAAGCCAACCCAAGTTTGTCTAACCTCTTGTTATGATACATGCTCTGTAATCCAGGCAGCATCTTAGTAAACCTTTTCTGCACCGTTGCTCCACATCCTTCCTGTAATGAGGCGACTAGAATTGAATGTAGTACTCCAATTGTGGCCTAGCCAGGGTTCTATAAAGCTGCAATGTGACTCTTGAAATCAGTGCCTTGACTTCCTGATGCCACATGTTACCACCTTATCAACCGGTGTAGCCACTTTCAAGAGTTAGTAGACAGAATTTTTTAAATAAGGCAGATTGTATATCAAATCCCCTTTGGCTTGTTTTGAGATCTGCAGAGTAAGTACAGTATTGAGTGATGTGGTACAACTAAACCCATTTTTTAAACAAAAACATAAAATACCAGGAATACACAGAAGGTCAGGTAGCATGTGTGGTGAGACACAAGGCCAATTTATACTTGTGTGTCAAATGTACGCCGTAGGTACGATGCAGCCATGTACCCTACGCTGTACTCTATGCCGAACCCTACATTGTAGCCTAACGTGCACCTCTCCCAAAATGTAACTATGCGTCGCGGCGACGCAGACCGAACAACTGTAATTGGTCCGCTTGGTAGCATCACATTTCCTCCTACACTGCAATAGCTTCCCATTGGGCGACTGAAGGGCAGAGAAGGAACTCTGGCTGCAATGCTTTCCATAAAGCTTTACAGACCTCCGAAATTATGAAGGACCCTGTGCTTGACACCAGTTTGTAGCTAGCTGCTACAGCCTGTTGACTTCCATCTGAAGCTAAAACTCGAATGGTGGTTGCCAGTCTCTGAGTATACTGTGCGTACACTGATGCGAAATAAATGTTTGGAGACGATGAACCAAATCGTCAAATCTACCTGCCGACACCCGAAAATATTTGAAATGCATTTCCTCACCCATGTCTCTCAGTGGCTGGACAAGCACAGAAAATTCACCCTCCTTCAGTTTTAGTCGCCATTGTTTGAAGTTTGAGTTTCTTCGTGTTTCAACACGAAGAAACTCAACATAGTGGCATAGAAACCCCACTGCCAACTAGCGTTTTGGTGGTGAATTGCAGAGAGACGCAGACACACCAATGCACAAGTACAAATGCTCACAACGGCGTAGCCCACTTGAGTAGGCTGTGGCGTAAACTAGTATGCACAAGTATAAATTGGCCTTAACGGAGTAAACCCTTCAGGTCAGTGAATTTTCATTAGAACCCCCGAAGAGTCATCAAGCTGGGATTTATTTATTAATTTTGAGAAACAACACAGTAACTTGCCCTTCCAGACCAGTGAGCCACACCACCCACATGATCAAATAATCTGCTCACTCGTACGTCTTTCGAATGTGGGAGGAAACCGGAGAAACACTGTCATGAGGAGAACATACAATCTCCTTACAGTCAGCAGCAGGAGTTGATTCTTTGTTTTGTATAGATTGCCATAATTATAAACAAAAACAGATGACTGTCTATTCCACTGGCATTAATGGTGAGGTGTGACGTTTGATTATGGTGTATTAACAGTATGTTTTAACTTTGGGTATCACTGTAAACATTGAAGGATATTGAGGGATATAAAACAATTCTATCTGGTAAAAAGTTTTTCTCTTTATGCTATTTTTAAAGATAAGAATTAATTTGTCATAAAAAATATCGTTAGTACAGATGGGCTTTGCCATATGGGGCATTTTGGGTAGAGGCAAGTGTTAGTTGGTCTAGATCAACCTGAGATCCACAGACCCCTTAGTTAATGGTAAGGCTCTATGGCATAAAAAGGGTTGGGAACCCTTGGTTTAGATCATTAAGAGTGGGGAACGAGTGGAATATAATTCCACAAGCATGACTTCCAGATGATAACTTATTGATGGTAAATTGAATTTTATATTCAGAAACGAACAATAGCAGAAGTTGACTATGAAGTGAGGTCTAGAAATTAATCCTTCCTAAGCTGCATTTCTGCTTGAAAATTTTCATTATGAATTCTCAAAGGCAAGTGGGTGCAAGAAAAATAATTAGAGTATGAATCAGAAGTAGTCAACAGTTATTTTGGTGGAAATGGTGGACAAGTTTTTATAGGTGATTATTTAACCCAAGGGGAATATAACATTCAGACTGTAATGCTGTTTATTTTGGTAATTAAAGTGGTTCATATTGAAGGCTTTTTATTTTTAAAGGAAATCAAATGAGTGCCAGATATTGAGCTGCTGGCATTCAGCTGTAGCAACATATTAGAAGGTAGAAGAACTCAGTGGGTCAGGCAGCATCTGCGGAGGGAAATGAACAGTCTGGATGAAGGATCTTGACTCAAAACATTGACTTCCCCTTTCCCTCCATGGATGCTGCCTGACCTGTTGAGTTCTTCCAGTATTTTGTGCATTATGCCAGATTCCGGCTTTGGTGTTTCTGTTATTTATCTGTGTTTACTTGAACTACATATTGCAACTGTGTTCTTGCATTTAGTAGCTGTATTGAAGCTTCCACTGATAGTGTTACAGCTGTAGTTAATAAGACCATAAAACCATTAGCAGCAGAGTTAGTCATTCATCCCATCGAGCCTATTCCGCAATTCAGTCATGGTTGATTTACTATCCCTCTAAACCCTATTCTTTTGCCTTTTCCCTTAACTCTTGACACCCTTACTAATCAAGAACCTATCCACATCCATTTCAAATATACCCATTGACTTGGCTCCATAGCCGTCTGTGGCAATGAATTCCACAGATTCACCACTGTCTGGCTAAACAAATTCCTTCCCGTCCCTGTTCTAAATTGATGTCCTTCTATTCTGAGGCTGTGCCCTCTGAACTCCTGGACTCCTCCACTACAAGAAGCATTCTCGTCACGTCCACTCTATCTAGGCCTTTCAATATTTGATAAGTTGTAATGAGATCCTCCTCATTCTTCTAAGCTTCAGCGACTACAGACTCAGTCATCAAAATTTCCTCATATGTTAACCCTTCCAGGACTACTCTTGTGAAACTCCTCTGGGCCCTGTCCAATATTAGCACATCCTTTCTTAACTAAGGGGGGACAAAAACTGCTCCAAGTGTGATCTGACCAATACCTTATAAAGCCTCAGTTATAAGAAAGGCAAATCCTGAGTTTGCAGATGTGTTAAGGTGGGTGGTGAGAATGAGTGGGGAAGGGGGGTGGGGAAGGAGTAGGAGTATAGACTGAGAGCTGAACAATGGGATACTTGGTTAACCTGTCTCAGACACCATGGGCCAAATGGCTCCTACCAGGCTGCAAGGGGTGTGGCCCCTGTTCTCAGAGGTTTATGTTCCTCCATCATCTGAATACCCATATAAAATTTCACTTCATCCACCCACCCAACACACACCCACTTGAGCTCAAGATGCATGTTCATCCGGGGCATTATTGTAAGAGTGACTTCGGCCAAGGGGTGAGTTTCCTGCTGCTTCTGCCTTGAGGATCAAAGATCAAATTTATTCACCATTTCCATTTACATGTATTAGGAATTTGCTGTGGTGAATTGGCAACAAAAAACAACACAATTACAAAGAATAAAGAATTATATAAAAATAATGTTGGAAGTATAGATATGGACTAAAATGCATAAATTCCAGCATGTATTTCCAACATAAACGGTATTATAAAATGTAGTTTAAAGTGTTTACAGTGAAGTGACTGAAGAAATAGATAAATGTTGTGAAATTTTTGCTCCAATAGCCCTACAGCACTTTCCAGAAGGGAGCTTTTGCAAAAGGCAGTTTGCAGGGTGGCTAGTGTCCACAATGATTATTCCTGCCCACTTCTTTGTCCTGGAAACACACAAGTACTACAGTGATGGTAGACTGCAGCGATTGACAGTGGGGAAAAAAGATAGAAACCAGGACCTGAGTGCAAAACACAAATACATAATTAGAGACAGGTCCTATTGCAGAGGTTGGGTTAGGGTTATGTAGGTAACAATCCCAGCACTGCCTTAGTGCAAGGTTAACATCCAGCAAGATCACAGATACATCTGAAACTTATTTCCCAGTATTTCTTCGCGTTGGATGGTGTGTATTCAAAGGACTTGTTTCCTCATGTTATTGTGCTCAGAGGGCTTTCATTGATGTAGTTGTGTGGGTCAGTTCAACAAGGAGCTGTGGGATGTAGAGAAGTATCTGTTCCTGAACCTGGTGGTCTGGGTCTTCAGGCTTCTGTAGCTTCCGCCTGACGAGGGCGTGACCTGAATAATGAGGGTATTTGACGATAGATGCCACTTTCTTGAAACATCAACTCCTGTAAGTACAAGAAATTCTGCAGATACTGGAAATCTTGAGCAACACACACAAAGTGCTGGAGGAATCCAGCAAGTCAGGCAGGACCTATGGGTGGAAATAATCAGTCAAAATTTCAGGCTGAGACCCTTCATCAGGTCTGCCCACAGTGGTGAGTCCGGATGAAGGGTCTTGGCCCCAAACATTGACTGTTTATTTACTTTTTATTTCAAGATACGGCATGTTAACACTCCCTTCTGGTCCAGCAAGTCCGCACCACCCAATTAGACCTATGTGACCAATTAGCCTACTCACCCATATGATCACTGATGCTGTAAAGCATTATGCTAACCGCCATGCCTTGTGCCACCTCATGATCACCAGCAAGTGTATGGAATTAGTTATTTTGTGATAGACAATGACCTAATCCTTGTTGGAACTCAGCGGATTGAGCAGCATCTGTAGAAGAAGTGGAATTGTGAATGTTCCTGTTTGAAACCCTGTACCAGGACAGAGAGTGGAGAGGTGAAGGTAGCCGGTAAAAGTGGAAGTGGTGGGCTGTGAAAAACGAGTCCAAGGTGATTGGTGGACTGAGGAGGGATGCAAGAGCTACTTAGGGATGTTTCACTATACTTCATTTGGCAATTTTCTGCGCCTCAATTCTCTTGCAGTAATCCACAGTTTCATTAACAGCTTCCAGAATTGTGTCCAATACTCTGCTTCTGTGGCTGAGTGTGCAGCATTGAGATGCGTATTACGTCCAACAAAAGCTCATTATTTATGCTGCCTGAAAGTGTTCGTAAACATGACAATCACCAGTGCCGTTTTGCATTTTCTCAACCTAAATCTCCATGAAGGATGGACCTGATATCCTCAGCACTATATTGTTGGATGGATGTACAGTATAATGTGGGAGCAGTATATTAGTGTGCTGCTGTTGCATGAGATGTACACGGGAGAAAAATCTGACACGTTCTCCTGTAAGCAATCATTTGAATTCAGAGCCCACTTTTGAGTTTCAAACATTTTGGTGCAAACATTTGAAAATTATGTATTAATGCATGGAGCTATTTTTGCACTGCTGCTGCTGTCATGTAACGAAGCATAGAAAAAAAAATCACTCACTGCTCCTGGTCACGTCCTCAACTTTCCAAGGCTGTAACCATGACCTTCAAAGTCAATGCCAGACATCTTCGTCCCTTGAAGCTGCAGAGTATCCATCTGTGTCCAGCAAAGAACAAAGGATTAACAGAACCCAGCTCCATCTGAAAGCTTTGTTACTTTGTCAGCAACACACTGGAGATTTTTTTTTACATTTACTTACATGCATATGCACATTTGCGCGTTCTCTCTCTCTCTCTCTCTCTCTCTCTCTCTCTCTCTCTCTCTCTCTCTCTCTCACACACACACACACACACACACACACACACACACACACACACACACACACACACACACACACACACACACACACACACACCCTGTCTCTGCCTCTCTCTGTTTCCCTGTCTCTTTCAGTAATTAATTCAGGAAAAAAAGCAACATCTTGATCCTTGAAACAGACTCTGTTAGTGAATTTTGAGCCTGCCAGAGTCACAAAATAAGTCCCAATACTGCCATGTGTGTTTTTTTGGGAGAAGCTTCGAGTTGTATCATTTCGCCTTTTCATGCTGACACGCTAAGATTGTTTCACTTTTGATCACGTAATGAGTATCAGTGTTGGAGGTGAGTACAAAGACATTTTTGTTATGGTGCATAACAGCTTCCCTAATGCAATATCAGTAATTGGTGAAGTATAGCGATAAATCATGGCACCTTTCCCCCCAGAGTCTATTTATCTGCCTGCGTTAGTTCTCCCTTCCTCCAGTTCCTGCATGGACTCTGGTATCCATGGAAACCCTTTGTATCCACTAGTGCTATGATTGCACCATTTGTCTTTGACAGAATTAGAAGAGGCAAAAGGCACATTGTAGAATAACACAATATACAGAAAGCTATCACTAATTGCTTTTGGTAGTCTGGTTTCTTACGTACACTCAGACTTGGTGGCAGAACTTTTAAGTGTTTTGTAAACTTCGAAGTACCGTTAAATAAATCTGAAGAAACAGCTGCTTGCCAGTAAGAATCAGTGTTGAAAAGCCTTGGATTACTTTCAAATATGCGGATATCAGATCAGAAGAAGCTCCTGATGTGTGAAATGGGCTGTGGTTTTTAACTTTCCATGGTGTAATGGGTACATCTGCTCATTTTTTTTTTCAGCAGCATTCCAAAAAGACCAGGGCTTGTATTCTTCCCGGGAATGCTCACTTTGAAAATTTTCTATTGAACCAGAACTGAAAGGGCATTGTAAAAATATAAAAAAAGATTGAGGACTAGGAATTGACATGAAAGCCAGTTTGGAATGTGTATACTGTGTGTTGTGGAGTAGAAGATTCTGCATTCTGCGTTCTGCTGTCAGTGTGAATGAGGAACGAACAAAAAGGGTAGAGAAGGAATGTGATGGTTGCGAGACTGTTGCTTTTAAAATTGCAGGAGGTCTGTAGAGTCAAACTCACTCTCATTCCCCTACGTATTCTAGTGAACCTACATGCAAGAAAATAAATTTCAGGGTTGTATATGAAGATATATATGTAATTTGATAATTTTACTTTGAACTTTGAATTAGGAGTCACTAAATCAAACAGCAAGAAAACAGACTCTTTGGCCCATCTGGTCCATGCCAACTAAAATGTTCATCGAAGCTAGTTTCCAGCTAACTCTCCCACTTCTCTTCTTAACCCTATGCCCTCTAGTTCTTGATGCCCAAGCCCTGGAGGAAAGACTGTGCACTTGCTCAGTCTATGCCTCTGTTGAGTTTATATATCTCTGTAAGGTCACTCCTGGTTTGATTGTAAATCCTGAGGTCTGTTAAACTGCTGTGGTTGGTTGTATCGTCTGATACATTTTATCTGAACAAAATTTACATTCTGTGTTATCTTGCTGATCTCTACCTGTACAAACGAGCCAGCCACAATCAGTCGGACAGGTTCAGGTAGCTCTGTCAAATTTGCTTTGATCAGCATTAGTGGGACTCAGTCCATAGCACATTCATTTTTTTTCTGTCAGAAGGTTACAAGTTCAAATCTCCCTCCTGGGACTTATCGGAAAAATATTATAACTTGATAATGTAATCCTGAGAGTGTGCGCTACCGTCAGATGGGTTGTCTTTCAGGGATCGCCTTAAACTAAGGTCCCATGAGCTTTTGTATGGATCTCTCAGTAGAAGATTCAGGATTCAAGGTCGTTTGAATTCTTCTGTACACAAGAGTAAAAGAGAATGAAATGATTGTTATTCTGAATTTGATACAACATAAATAAAACACAAGCATAGAAACACAATAAATATAAAAGCAATCTTATAAAACACAGTGTACAAGAAAATCCCTTTGTCACAACACTGAAAAGAATTCTCCTGTAATGTTTAATGCTAATCAGTAACTTGTTTTTGATTGTCACACTGAGATCCAGTGAAAGGATTTTGTTTGTATGCCATCAATGTTGAGATTATTGTCATGTGCACAAGTACATGTATATGGAGTTGCAGTGAGAAACCTATTTGCAGCAGCTTCTCAAGCATTTAGCATCAGATACGCAACATTCACAAGATAAAAAATACACTTTTTTCCAAGAAAGAACACAATTAACTAAAAAAAACCTAAAGTCTATTGCTGTACAAAGTGTTCATGGCGTTGCTGTACTGAGGTAGTGATTTGGGTTGTGCAGATTGGTTCAGAACTGAATGGTTGAAGGGAAGTAGCTTTTCCTGAACCTGATGGTGTGGGACTTCAGGCTTCTGTACCTCCTGCCTGATAGCAGCTGCAGGATGAGGTACAGTATTACAATTCCAGAGAAAGTGCCATGTGGGTAGACAAAGTGTAAAGACCATGATGAGGTAGAGCAAGAGATCAGAGTTCATTTTCGTCATGTTTTATTTTACTTAGAGATACAGTGTGGAACAGGCCCTTCCGGCCCAACAAGCCCCACTGCCAGCAACCCGCGTTTTAACCCTAGCCAAATTACAGGCTAATTTACAATGACCAATTAATCATCTAACCAGTACCCTTTCAAAAATCTAAAAAGATGAGCTTTATTTGTCATGTGTACATCAAAACATACAGCGAAACTTCAGTTCTGAAGTTATTTGCTTAATTTTATTGCTTTCATGGTTTGTTAATTTTTTCTCTCTCTGCGCATTGGGTGTTTGATGGTCTTTTTTATAATGGGTTCATTTGGAGTGTATTTATTTTGTGGCTGCCTGTAAACAGACAAATCTCAATGTTGTATAATGTATACATACTTTGATAATAAATGTACTTTGACCTTTTTGAAATGTGTCATTTGCTTCAAATCAAATCAGCGAGGTTTATGCTGGGCAGCCCACAAGTGTTGTTGTGCTTCTGGCACCAACATAGCATACCCTAACCCATGTATCTGTGGAATGTGGGAGGAAAACCAGAGCACACAGAGGAAAATCGCCTGGTCATGGGGCGAGCGTTCAAGTTCCTTAGGGACAGCATCAGGAATTGAACCTGATTTTTGATTGTTGCTGCTGTAAAATGATGTGCTAACTGCTACACTACTGTGCCAAGTCTTGTAACAGCGGTAGAGAATCTGTCTTTGAGGCTGGTGGTATGTGCTCTTTATTTATATCAGCAATGTCCATATTTGGTAATTCCTGACAGGAAGTTGACAGTAACTCAAATAACCACATGATACAACAGTGGTGTGCAGAAGAGCATCTCTGAATGTACAACATGTCAAACCTTGGAGTGGATGGGCTACAGCAGAAGACCACACTGGGTTCCCCTCCTGTACCTAATAAAGTGGCCACTAAGTGTCTGAAAACACAATTTTTGTTGCTTTATGTTGATGCTTTTGTTGAAACTGCTGGTTGGATTTCAAACATACAGCAGATCTCCAGAACTCTGGAAAGATGGATTTGCTCTGGAGGTATTAAATTGATTCTCAGGAGTAAGGAGTGATTCTGTAAGGCTGTGCAGCACGGTGGTATAGTAGCTGATGTAAGATGAGGGTTTAATTCCTGCTGTTGTCTGTAAGACCTAAGATATTGTAGCAGAATTAGGCCATTCAGCCTTTTGAGTCTGCTCTGCCATTTCATCATGGCTGATCCAATTTTCCTCTCAGCCCCAATCTCCTGTCTTCTCCCCAAATTCCTTCATGCCCTGACCAATCAAGAATCTATCAACCTCTACTTAGAGACTTGGCCTCCACGGCTGCCTGTGGTAAAGAATTCAGCTGTTTCACCACTCTCTGGCTAAATAAATTCCTCCTCATCTAAAAGGACACCCGTCTATTCTGAGGTTGTGTCCTCTGGTCTTGGACTCTCCCACCATAGGAAACATCCAATCCACATCCACTCTGTCATGTTCTTTCACCATTCGATAGTTTTCAATGAGGTCACCCCTCACTCTTCTGAATTCCAGCGAATACAAGCTCAGAGCCATCAAATGCTCTTCATCTAACAAGCTGTTTAATTCTGGAATCATTTTTATCAACCTCCTTTGAACCTTCTCCAGTTTCAGCACATCCTTTCTAAAATAAGTGTCCCAAAACTGCTTACAATACTCCAAGTGAGGCCTCGCCAGTGCTTTATAAAGTCTCAGCATTACATCCTTGATTTTATATTCCAGTCCTTTTGAAATGAATGCTAATATTGCATTTGTCTTCCTCGCCACAGACGCAACCTGCAAATTAACCTTTAAGGAACCCTGGACAAGGACTCCCAAGTCCATTTGCACCTCAGGTTTTAGTATTTTCTCTCCATTTAGAATATTTATTTTCATTTCTTCTACCAAAGTGCATGACCATACACTTCCCAACACTATATTTCATCTGCTATTTCTTTGCTCATTCTCCTAATCTGTCTCAGTCTTTCTGTAGCCTCTGTCCTTCAAAACTATATGCCCCTTCATATCGTCTGTAAACTTTACAACAAAACCATCAATTCCTTCATTGAAATCAATGACATACAATGTAAAAAGAGTCGGACCCAACACAGACCCCAGTGGAACACCATTAGTCACTGGCAGCCAATCAGAAAACGCTCCCTTTATTCCCACTCTTTGCCTCCTGCCAATCAGCCACTGCTTTATCCATGCTAAAATCTTTCCTGTAATACCGTGGGCTTGTAGCTTGTTAAACAGCCTCATGTGTTACCTTGTCAAGGGCCTTCTGAAAATCCAAGTAC
Organism: Mobula birostris; assembly: GCF_030028105.1. Taxonomy (NCBI): domain Eukaryota; kingdom Metazoa; phylum Chordata; class Chondrichthyes; order Myliobatiformes; family Myliobatidae; genus Mobula; species Mobula birostris. The sequence goes on from NC_092389.1 coordinate 42,383,022, forward strand.
ACAACATCAACTAATTCTCCTTTTGTCTATCCTGCTTGTTATTTCTTCAAAGAATTCCAACATATTTGTCAGGCAAGGTTTCCCTCGAGTAAACTATGCTGACTGCAGCCTACTTTATCATGTGCCTCCAAGTACCCTGAGACCTCATCCTTGCATTTCCCCAGGGACTGCGTGGGTTTCCTCCGGGTACTCTGGTTTCCTGCCACAGTACAAAGATGGCAATTAAGGTCAGTGAGTTGTGAGCATAGTGTTTTGGTGCTGGAAGTTCAAAGTTAATTTTATTATCAAAGTACATATATGTCACCATAAGCAACCCTGAGATTCGTTTTCCTGTGGGCATACTTTGTAAATCTGTAGACTCACTCACTCATGGCTCCGTCTGTCTAAGTAGATAATGGATGCGCCCAGTTATTCTGGGGCGCAGACCTGGGTGATGAATATGGAGATCCTGGGCTGCCCAGGCGTCAAGATCTCCCTCTCAGCCTTGTGGATGTGGTCCAAAGGAATGCAAAGCAGTATATTTGGCATCAGCTTGGCTGCAGGAGCTGCCAAGAGGTGACGTGATACGTCATCCAATCACCTTAGGGACTCCACTCCGGATTTGCGTAGGGTTTACTCCTTAGCCTTCTTTGCTCCTGAAGATACCCAGAAGGCAGTGGGATCCGTAACCCTGGATAGGGGCCCATACCGGGTACTGTCAGTTGGAGCCAGCCGAGCCTGGGACTCATGTAAGGCAGGGTCGTCACGCCCTGTAGAGTGACATATGGAGCCACTATCCACTACCTTAAAATCTATAGAATAGTAACTATAGCAGGATCAATGAAAGATCAACTAGAGTGCAGAAGACAACAAATTGCACAAATGCAAATATAAATAAATAGCAATAAATAATGAGAACATGAAATAATGAGATAAAGAGTCCTTAAAGTGAGATAATTGGTTGTGGGAACATTTAATTGATGGGGCAAGCTATCTCTTTTTATTCAAGAGCCTAATGGTTGAGGGGTAGTAACTGTTCTTGAACCTGGTGGTGTGAGTCCTGAGGCACTTGTACCTTCTATCTGATGGCAGCAGTGAGAAGAGAGCATGGCCTGGGTGGTGGGGGTCCCTGATGATGAAGTGTGGCAAAACTTGAGTGCTGCCCCCAGAATGACCCTCACTGATTTGATTTGACACCAATAATGCATTTTTCTGTATATTTCAACGTACATGTGACAAATAAAGCAAATTTTTCTTTCTTCGTGAGTTTAGAGAGAGAGTTGATCCTAAGATTGATGGTTACGTACCAAGAGGATAATTGCTCTGGTTAGGGGGTTGAAGGTTGATACTGGCATAAGAACTGACTTAAAGATTGCATAGACGTGGTGGAAAGCTCCCTTGTGTTATTTTGGGTTTTCAGAATTTATTTGAAATGCGCCTGCAGATATGTATGAAAGAACAAAGAAGGAAAAGAAGTGGCTTCTTGGAGAAGAGGGAGATTATAAATTCTGCTCCCTAAATATTGAACTATTGTTTCATGTTCTATATCTACCAATTCTCACACTGTTTCTTACCAATTGGAATTAACTTCAAGGCAAAGTGATTTTTCCTGTGGTTGGATTTGTGTGAAAGCTGGTGTGAAGCTACTGATGCAAACAAACCCATGTTAAATTGGAGCCTCCATGGGGTAATTTGGGACATGGTAACTCTGTTCATTTTGTTATTGAGCTACCAAAGTGTGGTGTCTCACAGCAAACAAATGTTCAGGATGGTGTTACTGATCAAGTCGAATCTGTAGCGGTATTAAATTACTAATTCTCTATATAATGGCATTATTAATAAAAATTGATACATGACATCATGCTTTAATTACTTTGAGAAAAAGCCGCAGGAGACCTTAAGAGGAGAAGGCACACTTGCTGGTAGGAGTAATGTTTCAGCCCAACAGATGGTACCAGCTCCGTTTATGTTCCTTCAGCCAAACTCAGGATGTGTGGAAGACAACGGCTTCTACATCATTCCCCAAGGACTTCTCCTTCCACATGGCTTCATTAGGGACTAGAGGAGAAATGACAGATTTGGGGCAGTGGAGGCTGGAAGTTCCCTGAACACAGAAACACTGCAGCAATTCAGGAATATTTTCTGCAGCAAATGTTGGATTCCAGAAGCTTCTAATATTCCCCAACGAATGTTACACACGGCTGCAGAATTTGTCTCACGGCAGCTAGTTTTGACTAGTGGGAGAGTAAAGAATGACAACTAGTTTTCAATAGTTATGTTTTGTACTTCAAAACGTTAAATTAATTGCAAGAAAAAGTCAGAGCTGGGAATGTGAGTCTAACTTCATTTTTTCTTTAAGTGACATGTGCACATATCACTTGGTAGCGTCAAGACGTACACAATTCATGAATTGTTACATAAACCCCATAATGAATTATGTAAACAACGAAGAATGCTTAAGCAATATATTCACAATATTACTTAAATATTACTGAAGTATTAAATACACTACAGGGAACAGGCTACAAGGTAAGTGGCTGGTCATATAATGCTGAGGAGCTTGGAATTTTCTCTTAAGTTTAGTAAATTTTAAAGCTTTATTTGCCATGTGTGCATCGAAACATCAAAATATACAAAAGGTGTATGTTCAGTAACACCCCAAGGTTTATTTTTACATGACTCATTTGACAGTTAACAAAATTTTACGACCAGTATAAAGATTTTAAAAAATTATATTCCCATTACTATTTCTAGTTAGTTAAACTATTATGTTACATACAAAAGTTAGCGATCAAGATTAGCGTTATTTCTCATGTGTACATTGAAACACGTAGTGAAATGTGTTGTTTTGCGTCAATGAACAACACAGTCTGAAGATTGTGCTGTGTCACCACTCTTCCTGCGCCAACGTAGCCTGCCCACAACTTACTAACCCTAACTCTACCTCTTTTTTGGAATGTGGGAGGAAACCAGAGCATTTGTGGTTACAGGGAGAACGTATAAACTCAGTGGCAGGAATTGAACCCTGATTGGCAGTTGCTGACACTGTAAAGTGATAGCGCTAACCATTACGCTACTGTGCATTTTAAAATGATTTAACTTAAAAGTATATGAACTAGATCACCAACTTTCAAGAAACAATCTTTCTTTGTGTTTAACCTTATCACCCAGTTTGCTATATCACAGTATGTCTTTCCATTAGTTTGAATGCTGTTAATTAGCTGAGATTGAAGAGATTTAGTGTATTGTTGATGTGAAAAAATTGAGTAATGTATGTTTTTTTGACAATTCTGGATTACATTGTGTTTCTTAATCTTAGGTTAAAATAATACTCACTGGTGGTTGATAATTGACTTTTTGAGGTCAGTAATGATATGATTTACTGAAGTGTTACAGTATGACAGAAGAGTAACAGGCAAAAATGTTGGAATAAATGTAACACACAAAATGCTGGAAGAACTCAGGTCAGGCAGCATCTACGGAGAGGAATAAACAGTCAAACTGATGAAGGGTCTTGGGCTGAAATGTTGACTACTTATTTCTCTACATAGATGCTGTACGATCTGCTGAGTTCCTCCAGCATTTTGTGTGTTTTATTCTGGATTTCTGGCATCTGCAGAACCTCTTGTGTAGGATAACTTTCCCGATCTGCCAGGCTTTCAGTGATCATCTACATACTTTGAAATTTCTTTGTACAGGAAACTGAAATATAAAAAAGGCTGCCCTAGATCTGTGGAGAATGTTGGCTGCAGAGAGTTTAATGAGTAGCCTGGTTACTTTACTGAATGAAAACCTTCCTTAGTCTGACTAAGTTATAATTTAAAGTTCAAGTTCATAGTAAATTTATTATCATAGTACATTTTCCTGTGGGCAATCACAGTAAATACAAATAAACACTATGGAATCAATCAAAAATTACACACAAAGACAAACAACCTATGTGCAAAAGAACAAATTGTGCAAATGCAAAAAAAGGAAGAAACAAAATAATAGTAATAAATAAATTAAGTAATAAATATTGAGAACATGAGCTGTTGGATCCTTGGAAGTGGAATTAGCTCAGAGTTGAGGTGATTGAAGTTATGCATGCTGGTTCAGGAGCCTGATGGTTGAGAGTTAATAACTGTTCCCGAAGCTGGTGGTGTGGGACCTATTATAGCTACCTTTAAAGTGAACTAGACAAAACTGCTTCTTTCTCTCTAGTTGGTGTTGATGATTTCAACAACAAATTGGACTTTTGCAAAATTGTCTTGCTTTCCTCTAATCCAGTCTAGACCTTGTTGTGGAGACATATGGCTCATTAACACTAACAGCTAGAAAACTTAAAGCTTTGCATCTGTCCATGGTATCTGTTTCCACTTTAGATCGAATTCCACAGCAGTCTGCTTCATAATTCTGTTACTTCCAATACCCCAAGTACCACATGAGGGGGATTAAATGAACCAGAAGGTGCACCTTAACTTTGTCATTTTCCCTAATGGTTTTACCATAAGGGCAGGAAGTTTCTGATTGATTATTATTCACTGGTATTTAAGGGTGAGATCTAATCGATAAAAATGCGGTTCTTCCCCATTCACAGGAATTGTTAAATTTGATTTTATTGAATTGCTGATTTACCACTGAATCTTTATTGATTATTGGATCATAAGACATGGGAGCGGACTTTGGCCATTTGGTCCATCGAGTCTGCTCTGCCATTTCATCGTGGTTGATTTATTATCCTTCCAACTCCATTCTCTTGGCGTCTCCCCATAATCTTTCACGCCCTGATTAATTCAGAGCCCGTCAACCTCTGTTAAGTATACCCAATTTCTTGGGTTTCACAGCCATCTGTGACAATAAATTCTGCAGATTCACCATCCTCTGGCTAAAGAAATTTCTCCACATCTGTGCTCTAAGAGGACGTGCTCTCTGGTCCTACACTCTTACTATAGGAAACATCCTTTACATGCCCACTCTGTCTAGGCCTTTCAATATTCAACAGGTCTCAATGAGATTCCCCTTCATTCTCTGAAACTCCAGCGAGGACTGGCCCAGAGCCATCAAACGCTTATCATACATTAATCCTTTCATTCCTGGAATTATTCTTGTGAACCTCTTCTGGACTCTCTCTAATACTAGCACATCCTTTCTTAGATATGGTGTCCAAAACTGCTCACAATATTCCAAACACGGTCTGACCAATGCCTTGTAAAGCCTCAGCATGACATCTGTAACATTCTTCTCAGCATGTGATAGCAGCTCGAGGTTCAATTTTCTTTCTGAAGGTGATTGCAGAGATAACGATCAGATTTCCTTACATGTCTGCTGTTTTAGCATGCAGTAGTGTGGGTAACTTGGTATAGCATCACACCATCTGTTTATTCATAAATAAAAAATAAGTTGTAAAATGGCGTTAGATGTCCCAGCAGATTTCAGGTTTACCTTGGGGAATGTGCTTCAGGCAAACTCTGGGGGGGGCGGGGGGGAATAATAACAATAAACATAGCTTTACAAACAATTTTAGATTGAATTTGATACCTTCTGCAAATCTTGCAGCAAGATGAGACTGAAACGTCCACTAAATTATTGGTAGAATTGAGGAAAGGCTGATGGAATATTCCTTTTAATTGGTTTTCCTTTAAAATACTACCTCATTTCTTTATTCTTCACCAGCCTTTTGCCTTGTCCACATATCATATCCCAGTTTCTTACTTAATACCTCTTTCCTCACCCACTTGGCTTCACCTCTCACTTTCCAGCTTGTCCTCCTTCCCACCTTCTTATTCTAGCACCTTCCCCCTTCCTTTTCAGCCCTGATGAAGGGCTTGGCCCGAAGTGTAAACTGTTCTTTCATTTCCATAGATGCTGTTTGACCTGCTGAGTTCCTCCAGCATTTTGTGTGTGTGTGTGTGTGTGTGTGTGTGTGTGTGTTGCTCTAGGTTTCCAGCATCTGCAGAATCTCTTGTGTTAAGTATCTCTCTTGCTGTTTTGCTCATCACTATGAGGCTCTTGAACCAGTGTGGATAACTTCACTCGTCTCACCTCTGAACTGATCACTGAAAACAAATCATAGACTCACTTTCAAGGACTCTACAACTCGTATTCTCAGTACTTACTTGATATTGTTTGTATTTGCACAGTTTGTTTTCTTTTGCACACTGATTATTTATCGGTCTGTATGTAGTTTTCATTGTTTCTATGTATTTTTTTGTTCTACTGTGAATACCTGCAAGAAAATAAATCTCAGGGTTGTATGTATATGGTGACATATACATACTTTGATAATAAATTAATGTTGAACTTACTTTGAACTTTTTCCTTGCCTCTCTCAACTATTCCCACTGTTACTGGAGGTGTCCAGTTTGGTTGTATGTATGTTGTTGTCAGAAACTATGATTATGATGTGAATTTTGAATGAAGATTCTGCCTCCTACCTGTTTGAACTTGGGAAACAATGGAGATGGTGAGCAAGACAGGCGGCATCAGTAACGAGAGAGAAACTAAGTTGATATTTATTGTAGATCAGCTTTCATCAGAACTGGAAGCTGTCAGTAATGTTACAGGTCTCAGTCACACAGAGAAGGGAAGGTTTAATTTAATTTTTAATTTAGAGATACAGCATGGTAACAGGCCCTTTTGGCCAGTGAACTCTCCCCATCCTGGGTTGCTGGGGCAGTAACAGCATTATGCTAACTACTGTACTGTAACCCCATGTATCCTATCCTATTTGTGATGGGTTGCCCTTGTGGGCAAAGGAAACACTTCAAAGATAACATCAGAATCTGCCTGCTGGAATTAAACGTTACATCTAAAATCTGGAGGGGCATTACATGTGAATGATTTTCGCTGTGCCGCAGAGAACAAGTGGCAGCTGCAAAAGGAGAAACTGAACAATCAAAAGACCCAATAACAAACCACAACCACCACTTACCCTTGCCCAAACAGCATCAGAATATGTGGATCCCAGATCAGCTTCTACAGCCATCTGAGGACCCACCAGTAGACAACCTCTTAGGACTCAGTTGATCTCCACCAAAGGAAAAGACAAAAGAAACCATTGTGAACCTCAGGAAGGTGCAGACAAACCATCCCCCTCTGCAAATACATGGCTCCTCCATAGAGAGAGTTAAATGCACCAAGTTCCTGTGAGTTCACATCACGGATGACCTCACCTGGTCCCTTAATATCATCTCCCTGAACAAGAAGGCACAGCAGTTCCTCCATTTCCTAAGAAGATTGAGGCAAGCAAGGCTCCCACTCCCCATCTTAATTGTGTTTTACAGGAACACCATTGAGAGTGTCCTGACGAGTTGCATCTCCATCTGGTATGGGAGCAGCCGAGCATCGGACCCGAAGTCCCTACAAAGGACTGTGAGAATAGCTGAGAGGATCATAGAGATCTCCCTACTATCTATCAGGACATTTATCAGGAGCACTGCATGCACAGGGCCCTTAGTATTGTTAATCATCCCACGATCAATCCAGCATCCTCTTTGACTTTCTACCATCAGGCAGGAGACTACAATGCATAGAAACAAGGATGGTTAGTATAGGAAACAGTTTCCTCCCTCAGGCCATGAGGTTTCTGAACTCCCTGCCGCATTGTATCTGAAGTGTCACTGGTTAATCTATTCCGTACCTTACAATATTTAATATTAATGCACTTTAGTTTGTTATTTATGTGTGATTCATCTGTAGATTTTATCCTTGCCTTCATAAATTATCATGCTTTATGTGTGTTACGTGTCCTACTGTGCTTTACACCCTGGTTCAGAGAAATGTCGTCTCGTTTCTATGTACATTATATGGTTATATATGTTATATACACATATATAGTTAAATGACAATAAACTTCACTTGACTTGATTTGACTTACTTGACTCCAGTGATCACACTACTAGAGGGGGAGGTGAGATTTATGTGAAGAATGGGAATACCCTTTGGGACTCTGCTCTACCTGTTGCTGGTATTTGAACCCTGGCCATGCCGCATTGTCCATGAGCCTGAAGTCAATCCCTCTGCACCTCATCCTTTGCCTTAACTGGGAATTGGCTGACGTCACACACACTATCCATAAAAAGGGTGATAAAGAGCCCATGAGGTCAAATGTTTCAGAGCCATTTGCCCTCGCCCTTCACCTTCAAAGACTGCTCATAGTAATGAATTTGCTTCCTTTTTGGCAGGCATTTTGGCCCTCCTTTCTTGGAAACATTTGCAGATTGGAGACCTTCCATAGATGATGCCTGACCTGCTCTGTTCCTCCAGCATTTTGTGTTAGTTCCTCTGGATTTCCAGCATCTGCACAACCTCTTGTGTTTTCAGATTGGAGCCTCTGCTGGCCAAACTCAGTTTAGCTAATGGCCTTGTAGTCACATACTCCCACTAGCACAGATATTTAAGGCAGTTAAAACCACTTTTTGCCTTGCTTTCCTTGATCGGTCTCCTCCACCCCAATGGTGACATCCCTTCTCACTCTGTCTCTCTTGACCTTTTGAACCCGAGTAGCCAGGGCATCAAAGGTTATGGTGAGAAGGCAGGGGAGTGGGACTAAATGGGAGAATGGATCAGCTCATGATAAAATGGCGGAGCAGACTCGATGGGCCGAATGGCCGACTTCTGCTCCTTTGTCTTATGGTCTCTCTCCACCACTGGGATCAGCACAACCTTCCCATTGCCTGACATTTCCTTAGGGCTTTTCCAACCCCTTGCCTCCACCCCAATTGTCTCTTTCCAACTCAGCTCTCAATAATACTAGAGAACATGCATTTATGGTGAGAGGAAATAGTTTCAAAGGAGATCTGAGCGGCAAGTTTTTAACAAAGGGAGTGGTGGGTTCCTGGAATGTGCTGCCTGGGGTGGTGGTAGAGGCAGGTTCATTAGGGCCTTTTACGAAACGTTTAGATAGGCACATGAATGTAAGGAAAATGGAAGGATATGGGCATTGTTTAGGCAGAAGAGATTAGTCTAGTTGGCCATTTGATTACTAATTTAATTGGTTCGGCTCAACATTGTGGGCCAAAGGGCCTGATCCTGTGCTGTACTGGTCTGTGTTCTATTTTCTATTAGTAATTTGCCTTAAATTTGGAATTGATTAGTTTGCTTGTGTATGTTTTTGTCTTGTGTTTTTAACATTAGAAACGCAGAGTGTTATTCGTGGGCTGTGTTGGCAGGGCAGCACTAGACTAGAAGTAGTAATGGATGTATTGTTGGCAGGTATTTTGTCAGTGAGGGTAGACATTTGGAATTTGGGAAATGAAAAGGGGAATGGGTATGGAGGTTGACTGGAACACCATATCCTTTAGACTTGGAACAAAGACAAAAGAGGTTCTGTAGGCTGGAAATCTTGAGCAACACAAAATGCTGGAGGGACTTTATTTGATTCCTCCTCCTTCAGCTCTTTACCCCTTCCATACACCCCTCCCAGCTTCTCACATCACCCCACCACCCCACTGACACACCTCCCCCCTCACCTAGTCTCAGTTATCACCTGCCAGGCTGTACTCCTTCCCCTCTTCTGCACCTTCTTATTCTGGCTTCTGACTTCCTTTCCAGTCCTGATGAAGAGTCTTGGCCCAAAATGACAACTGTTTGTTTTCCTCCATGGATTGGTGAGCCTAGGATCAGAGGGCACAGCCTCAGAATAGAAGGATGCCCCTTTAGAAAGTTGAAAGTTCAAATTAAATTTATTATCAAAGTATATGCTGTGTATGTCAACATATATGATCCTGAGATTTATTTTCTCAATAAATCCATAATAGAATAATAACGGTAATAGAATAATTTGAAGACCGCACCAATTCGGGCGTTCAAACAGTGTGCAAAAGAAAACAAACTGCGCAAATACAAAAAAGAAGAAATAATAATAAATAAGCAATCTCCAAGAACATGAGCTGAAGAATCATTGAAAGTGAGTCCGTAGGTTGTGGGAACATTTCAATGATGGCAGAGATGAGGAGGAATTTCTTTAGCCAGCAAGTGGTGAATCTGTGGAATTCATTGCCACAGGCCAAGTTATTGGGTATATTTAAAGCGGGAGCTGATAGGTTCTTGATTAGGAAGGGCGTCAAAGGTTTGAGGAGAAGGTCAGAGAATGGGGTTGAGATGGATAGTAAATCAGCCATAATGGAATAGTGGAACAGACTCAATGGGCTGAATGGCCTAATTCTGCTCCTCTTCCTTTTGGTTTTATAGATACAGTGTGACCTGCTGAGTCCCTCCTGTTTGTTTAGAACTGAACAGACTAGGGGCTCTCTCAACAAGTGTTGAAACTCTGGGAATGTGAATCAAATGTGGTCTTGCTGCTCTAGTTTTTATGATCTATTTCGAGCTGCTTCAGGAAAGAGCAACTTCTATTTTGCAATGAAAATTATAGCTCTCAACCTGCCTCTAAGCAATTAAAAAAACTTGGAAAAGAGCTCAGGATGATTTTATTTTCAAGTCATTTGACAATTTGATATCAAGACTAGATATTTGAAAGACTTATAACCTTCAGTGTGCATCACAACATGAAATTACATCAGTAAGTGCAAGCAAAGACAAGAGGGAACTTGGTGGTTTTCTGGCAGCTCTTGTGTTGGTGAGAGTGTAGAACTGCAAATTAAATGACAGTGCTCTTTACTCACCCTACTATTATTTTTTCAAAGATAACGGTTGGAGCCAAAGGAACATTTTCCTTTCAGGAATAAAATGTTTTTAATCCTTTCTTTTGTGAAGATGTTCAGTGTTTTGCATTGGAGGTCAATTTTTGTAATAGCTGGCTTCCAATGTGGTTTTGGACTTTTATTTTATGCAGCAGATTTTCAACTCTACGATTAAGTCATATTGAAGGTTTCCCTGTTGTAAAGAGCCTGATATTACCATGAAATCCTGTTATTGCGACTTCATGGTTATTGTCTCTTTTTCTGAATGACAAATTTGAAGTGACTAATACAGATTGACTGCTTAATAAGTCCTGACGTGGTGTAGGGGTTTTAATATCTCTTCAGCTGTTACTGATATTGGGCAGGAGGTATAGAAGCCTTCGGACCCACTCAACCAGATTCAGGAACAGTTATTACCCTTCAACCATCGAGTTCCTGAAACAGCATGATAGATACACCCAGACCATCACAGGCAAAGTCCTCCCCACTATTGAGTATGCTCATGTGGAGCGCTGCATCCACCATTCAGACCATGCTGTCTTCTACCATTGGGCAGGAGGTACTGGAGCCTTGGGTCACACACCACCAGGTTTAGCAACAGCTATTACCCTTTAACCATCAGCCTTCTGAATGTGGATAACTTCACTCACCTTCACACTGTTTGTGATCATTGAACACAACCTTTGGACTTGCTTTAAAGGACTCTACAACTCATGTTCCCAGTTTTTTCGATCTGTCTTTTTATTATTACTTGTTTCTCTTTGTAGTTGCACATTGTCAGTCTTTGTGTGTAATTTTTCATTGTTTTGTTCTTTGAATGTCTGCAAGAAAATGAATCTCGGGGTAGTATTTGGTGACATATACATACTTTGATAATAAAATTTACCTTTAACTTCGCACTTTTGATTACTTTACAACCATCAGGCTCCTGAACTGGTGTGGATAACTTCAGTCATCACAATAAGCCATGCTAGCGTAGTGGTTAATGCAGCGCTTTTATAGCTCAGGGCATTTCCAAGTTCAATTCCAGTGGTGCCTGTAAGGAGTTCATACATTCTGCTCGTGAACCACTTTGGGTACTCCAATTTCCTCCCACTGTCAACAATTAATAGTAGGTGAATTGGTCATTGTAAATTGTCCTGTGATTTGGCAAATGTTAAAATAGGTGGTTTGTTGGGTGGGGGGCCAGAAGGGCCTGTTCTGTTCTTTATCTCTAAATAAATAAAAATAAACAAATGAATTGATTCTACAACCTACAGATTTAACTTTAAGACTTTATACAACTCATGTTCTCACTATTTTTGTTTATTTTCACAATTTGTCTTTATCACATTGGTTGTTAGTCTATATTTATGTATAGTTTTTCATAAGTTCTTTGTATTTCTTTATTTTCCTGTGAATACCTGCAAGAAAATGATTCTCAAGATAGTATGTATTTTGTTAGTAAATTTTCTTTAAACTTTGACAGTTGAAGCATGAAGGACAAATACACCCAAAGTCAAAGTGAAGAGGTAGGAAGGGAAATATATCAAAGGGACCAGAGAGGCAATAACTTCACGCAGAGGCTGATGTGTACATGGAACGAGGAACCACAAATAGTTGAGGCAGGTACAATAATGACATTGAAAAGATTCTTGGACAGGGACATTGATAGGATAGGTTTAGGGAGATATGGACCAAATGGGACTAATTCGGAGGGCATGATGATTTGGACCGAAGGGTATGTTTCCATGTTGTATGCTATCACTCTGTGACAATATTAGGAGAACGTGGATTGATAGTATTGCAGCAAATAATCAGTCACAAATACAGGAGATTCTGCAGGTGCTGGTAATCCAGAGTAACACACACAAAATACTGGAGGAACTCAGCAGGTCAGTTAGCATCTATGGAGAGGAATAAGCAGTCAATGTTTCTTGGCTCAAAACATTGACTGTTTATTCCTTTCCATAGATGCTGCTTGTACCTGTTGAGTTCCTCCAGTATTTATGTTACTAAAATAATCAGTTTGGCTGCTCCCACATTTGTGGCGTTGTGTGTGTCAGAAATTTTGCTAGGGTACAGAAGAGCTTCAGAAAGAATTTCTGCACATTTTTCTGTGTTTTTCCATTGGCATGTTCTAAAAATAGCAATGCAGTGAATTGATTGAGTAGAGCTAGAGAAGGTTGCAGCAATTTTGAAATTTTCAGATTTTTTTTTTCCCAAACAAATTATCCTGGGTAAGTTTCGACAGCTTCATTAATATTTAATTAGCAGCACATTCAAGAAATGGAAATCCCAGGCAGTGTACTTGGATTTAAATGAAATCCTTCAAATTCCCCAAAATCCTGCAAATCACCTGAATCCATGGATATTTCATGCAGAATCATTCCTTATCCCTGCACCAGGTCTCTTATGGTAATTGAAGAAATATTATTTTATCTTCAGAATCTTTAATAGCACTTGCAGTAATGGACTTGTATATCACCACATGTTCCAATATTTTCAAGTTCAAAGTAAATTTATTGTCAAAGTATGTAAATGTCACCATATACAACACTGAGATTCATTTTCTTGTGGGCATTCACAGTGGAACGAAGACATAATAGAGTCAATGAAAAACTGCAGACAAAGCCAATATAAAATAATAATAAATAAATAAGTAAAAAGCAATTAGGCTTAATTATGTGCTAAAAGTAAATAAGCCTAAGTAAGTGGTTGCTATGGTAGCATAGCAGTTAGCATGATGCTATTACAGCTCAGGGCATACCAGAGTTCGGAGTTCAATTCCGGCGTCGTTCTTTAATGAGTACTGTGGAATGTGTGGATTTTCCCCGGGTGCTCTGGTTTCCTGCCACAGTTCAAAGATGTACTGGGTAGGTGAATTGGCCATTGTAAGTTATCCCGTGATTAGGTTAGGGTTAATGGGGTTTGTGGGGTTGCTGGGGCAGTGTGACTTGAAGTCTGCAAGGGCCTACTCCACCCTGTATTGCTAAATAAATAATACCGAGAGGATGAGTTGTAGAGTCCTTGAAAGTGAGTCTGTAGGTTGAGTTCAGTGATCCATTCAGTGCTGAGGTGAGTGAAGTTACCCATGCTAGTTCAGGAGCCTGGTGGTTGAAAGGTAATAACAGTTCCTAAATCTGGTGGTGTTTTATTTTATTTAGAGATACAGCATGACAAGCTACACCACCCAGCAACCCAACTATTTAACCTAGCCAAATCACAGGGCAAATGAACCTACCGACCCCGTACCATATATCTTTAAAACATGGGTTGGAACCTAAGGCTGCTTCCCTCAAACTCACGAACATTTTACATTAATCGGGAAGTATTTAGAGATATGATTTTATTTGTGTAAAGATGATCAGCGGATTTTATCACAACTTTCAGCCCAAATTTCACTTCCATCAAAGTCAGCTTTGAGAAATTGAAGACCCATTTACTGAATGGCCTGAACCAATAATCAGAATGAGGTTTAACATCACCAGCATGTGTTGTGAAATTTGTTAACTTAGCAGCAGCAGTTCAATGCAAAATTGGGAAAAAATAAAGAAGTAAATATATATGTATATTAAATAGTTAAATTAGAAATCATGCAGAAACAGAAATAATATACATTAAAGAAGTGAGGTAGTGTTCATGGGTTCAATGTCCATTTAGGAATCATATGGCAGAGGGGAAGAAGCTGTTCCTGAATCAGAGAGAGTGTGCCTTCAGGCTTCTGTACCTCCTTCCTGATGTAACAGTGAGAAGAGGGCATGTCCTGGGTGGATTTATCATTCAGCTAACCACAGCAAAATCCTTAAAAAAGAATGGATAGACAGTTGAGCGACAAGGAGACCAATTACCTGTCATGGTCCAATAAATCCTCTGCCTCTTAATGGATTAAAAAATGCACGTCATGAAACTAACCCCGCACTATCAGTTTCCGTGCCTCCTATTCCTGAACCCTTGTCAAAACATAAATTAATCTCCATTTCCCAGCCGGGATCTCAGTGACCTGGTATCTAATCTCTTAAAGTCTTTTCAGATTTCTAAAGGTTAAGCATGACTGTTCCTTGAACAACCCAGAGCAGTGGTCTTTTTGGGCATCTATAGTTGGAGAAAACAGCACCCTGGACATACTCTTTCCCCCTCTCCCCTCTCCCCTCCCCCCAGCCCTGTCAGGCAGAAGATACAAAAGCCTGTAAGCATGTACCACTGGGTTCAAGGACAGCTCTTACCTGTTGTTTTAATCCTTCTGAACAGTTCCCCAGTAAGATAAGATGGACTCTTGACCTCACCATTTACCTTGTTAATATCTTGCACCTTACTGTTTGCCTGCACTGCAGTTTCTCTGTAACTGTATCACTGTATTCTGCACTATGTTGCTTTTACCTTGTACTACTACAATGCACTGTTGTAATGAATTTATCTGTATTATACCTCAGTACAAATGACAATAATAAAGAAATGGACCTGTTTAATTTGCTGTCGTCTAATATAACCCAAGTCTGCCATGGATGAAGATAGGTGGAGCTGGAGTAAAAAGACAAGAATATCTGCAGATGCTGGAAATCCAAGCAACACACAGAGAATACTGGAGGAACTCAGCAGGCTAGGCAGCAGCTATGGAAAATAGTACCGTTGATGTTTTGGGCCGAGACCCTTCATCAGGACTGGAGATAAAAAGATGAAAAGTTAGATCAAGAAGGTGGGGGGAGGGAAAGAAGAAGCACAAGGTGGTAGATGAAACCAGGAGAGGGGGAGGGGTGAAGTAAAGAGCTGGGAAGCTGATTGGTGAAAGTGATAATGGGCTGAAGATGGAGGAATCTGATAGGAGAGGACAGAAGACCATGGAAGATAGGAAAATGGGAGGAGCACCAGAGGGAGGTGATGGCAGGTAAGGAAATAAGGTGAGAGAGGGAAGAGGGAAAAGGGAAATGGGGGGGGGGGGGGGACATTACCAGTTTGAGAAATTGATGTTTATGCCATCAGGTTGGAGGCTACCCAGATGAAATATAAGGTGTTGCTCCTCCAATCTGAGTGTGACTTCATCGCAGCAGTAGAGGAGGCCTTGGAGAAAAGACTGGGAAGGGCTTGGGCCAAGACGAGGAGCAGTCTCTGAAACTGGGTATCCTAGGGTTGAGAATAACAAACATGAGGGGCAATTGTCCTGTCATCTGAAAACTGCTCTCTAACATAGTCAGAGCTGCTCTGTAATGAATTAATATTTGATATGTCCACTGAATCTCTCCCTGCAAACTGGCTTGCTGATGACACAGAGGTGTAAGAATATGTATTCCAGATATCAACTCGAGTTCAATTGACAATCTTTCAGTCAGAACATTGGTTTTGATTTGTAATTAAATCTCTCCTGCCACCAGGCTAAACCCTGGCATGACAGTGAGAGTCTTTGAACCCAAGGTTGAGACTGTGTACCCACTTCAGTGTTCCTAGAGCCTTTGAAGTTGTGGGTGGGTTTGTAAGTTTGCACAAAGGTTGATGGAGTTCTGGGTAGTGTAGAAGGAAGTCGTACATTACAATGGGATATTGACAGGATGCAGAGTGGAGCTGAGAAATGGCAGATGGACTTCAGTCCGGAAACCTGTGAAATGATTGGAAAGTTAAATTTGAAGGAAGAATGCAGGGTTAATGGCAAGATTCTTGGCAGTGTGGAGGAACAAGGATCCATAGATTCCCTCAAAGTTGCCGTGCAAGTTGATAGGGTGGTTAAGAAGATTTATGGAGTGTTAGCCTTCATTAGTCAGGGATTTGAGTTCAAGAGCTGTGAGGTAATGTTACAATTCTGTAAAACTCTAGTTAGACCACACTTGGAATATTGTGTTTGGTTCTGGTTGTCTCATTATAGGAAGGATGTGGAAGCTTTAGAAACGTAGAAACATAGAAAATAGGTGCAGGAGTAGGCCATTCGGCCCTTCGAGCCTGCACCGCCATTTATTATGATCATGGCTGATCATCCAACTCAGAACCCCGCCCCAGCCTTCCCTCCATACCCCCCGATCCCCGTAGCACAAGGGCCATATCTAACTCCCTCTTAAATATAGCCAATGAACTGGCCTCAACTGTTTCCTGTGGCAGAGAATTCCACAGATTCACCACTCTCTGTGTGAAGAAGTTTTTCCTAATCTCGGTCCTAAAAGGCTTCCCCTTTATCCTCAAACTGTGACCCCTCATTCTGGACTTCCCCAACATCGGGAACAATCTTCCTGCATCTAGCCTGTCCAATCCCTTTAGGATTTTATACGTTTCAATCAGATCCCCCCTCAATCTTCTAAATTCCAACGAGTACAAGCCCAGTTCATCCAGTCTTTCTTCATATGAAAGTCCTGCCATCCCAGGAATCAATCTGGTGAACCTTCTTTGTACTCCCTCTATGGCAAGGATGTCTTTCCTCAGATTAGGGGACCAAAACTGCACACAATCCTCCAGGTGTGGTCTCACCAAGGCCTTGTACAACTGCAGTAGTACCTCCCTGCTCCTGTACGCGAATCCTCTTGCTATGAATGCCAGCATACCATTCGCCTTTTTCACCGCCTGCTGTACCTGCATGCCCACTTTCAATGACTGGTGTATAATGACACCCAGGTCTCGTTGCACCTCCCCTTTTCCTAATTGGCCACCATTCAGATAATAATCTGTTTTCCTGTTTTGGCACCAAAGTGGATAACTTCACATTTATCCACATTAAGTTGCATCTGCCATGAATTTGCCCACTCACCTAACCTATCCAAGTCACCCTGCATCCTCTTAGCATCCTCCTCACAGCTAACACTGCCGCCCAGCTCGTGTCATCCGCAAACTTGGAGATGCTGCATTTAATTCCCTCATCCAAGTCGTTAATATATATTGTAAACAACTGGGGTCCCAGCACTGAGCCTTGCGGTACCCCACTAGTCACTGCCTGCCATTCTGAAAAGGTCCCGTTTATTCCCACTCTTTGCTTCCTGTCTGCCAACCAACTCTCTATCCATATCAATACCTTACCCCCAATACCGTGTGCTTTAAGTTTGCACACTAATCTCCTGTGTGGGACCTTGTCAAAAGCCTTTTGAAAAATCCAAATATACCACATCCACTGGTTCTCTCCTATCCACTCTACTAGTTACATCCTCAAAAAATTCTATGAGATTCGTCAGACATGATTTTCCTTTCACAAATCCATGCTGACTTTGTCCGATGATATCACCGCTTTCCAAATGTGCTGTTATCACATCTTTGATAACTGACTCTAGCAGTTTCCCCACCACCGATGTTAGGCTAACCGGTCTATAATTCCCTGGTTTCTCTCTCCCTCCTTTTTTGAAAAGTGGAGTTACATTAGCCACCCTCCAATCCTCAGGAACTAGTCCAGAATCTAAAGAGTTTTGAAAAATTATCACTAATGCATCCACTATTTCTTGGGCTACTTCCTTAAGCACTCTGGGATGCAGACCATCTGGCCCTGGGGATTTATCTGCCTTTAATCCCTTCAATTTACCTAACACCACTTCCCTACTAACATGTATTTCGCTCAGTTCCTCCATCTCACTGGACCTTCTGTCCCCTATTATTTCTGGAAGATTATTTATGTCCTCCTTAGTGAAGACAGAACCAAAGTAATTATTCAATTGGTCTGCCATGTCCTTGCTCCCCATAATCAATTCACCTGTTTCTGTCTGTAGGGGACCTACATTTGTCTTAACCAATCTTTTTCTTTTCACATATCTATAAAAGCTTTTACAGTCAGTTTTTATGTTTCCTGCCAATTTTCTCTCATAATCTTTTTTCCCCTTCCTAATTAAGCCCTTTGTCCTCCTCTACTGAACTCTGAATTTCTCCCAGTCCTCAGGTGAGCCACTTTAGAGAGGATATTTACCAGGATGCTGCCTGGATTAGTGAGCATGTCTTATGCGGAAAGGTTGAGTGAGCTAGGGCTTTTCTTTTTTTGGGTGAAGGAGGAAGAGAAGTGGTTTGAATGATGTGTACAAGATGATAAGAGGCATAGATGGAGTATACAGCCAGTGGCTTTTTCCCTAGGGTGGAAATGGCTAATTTGGTCAAGTGTTTGGGGGAAAGTATAGGGGGATGTTGGAGGTAGGTTTTTACAGAGTGGTAGGTGCATGGAATGTGTGGTGGAGGCAGATGTATTATGGACAATTAGGCACATGGATGATAGAAAAATAGAGCGAAGAATTGGATTGATCTTAGAGTAGGTTAAAAGGTTGGCACATCGTGGGCTGAAGGGCTTGTATTGCACTGTACTGTTTTATGTTCTCTGTTCAGCATAGAAAGAAACAATACTGGACTAGGGAAAGATGCTACGCCTGACCAGTTCCATTTGGAAGTGTGGTCTACCAGCATCAGAATTAACTAATTTACCCCGAATTATTCAATTATAAGTAGCCCTGCTATTGCAAGTGTTTCTGTAACATGATTTGGTGATAATGCGATTGATGGATTAGGAAGCCCTATATGCACTAACTGCATGAGTGGTACTATTTATAGCACAATTGCAATCGGGAGAAACTGGTTAACCCTCTGCTTTGAAGATCATTACAGGCTGTTCTGCTATAACATATCTTTCAATAACACGAGACTTTTACGGAATGTAACTACTGTGTTGTAACAGAGCCACCTGTAAGTAGAAAAGGAAATAATGCACTTGTGTTAAATTAACGTTTAATGGGATGTGGACATCAACATTTTCATCCATTGCCGTTTGCCATCTGCATTATTTCAGACAGCAGAATGGAGAATGGAAAATCAGAATCAGATCTGATGGCCTAGGGAAGAAGCTGTTCCTAAAATGTTAGTGTGTGTGTTCAGGCTCCTGTACCACTTCCTTGATGGTAGCATGTCCTGGATGATGAGGGTCCTTAATGATGGATACTGCCTTTTTGAGGCTGGGGAGGCTAGTGCCCATGATGGAGCTGGCTGAGTTTGCAACCTTCTGCAGCCTTTTCTGATCTATTCCAGTGACCCCTCCATACCAGATGGTGATGCAGTCTGTTAGAATGCTCTCCACGGTACATCTGTTGAAATGTGCGAGTGTCTTTGGTGACATACCAAATCTCCTCAAACTCTGAATGAAATATAGCCACAGTCGTGCCTTCTTTGTAACTGCATCGACATGTTGCAACATAATGGCCACGATGGTGGGGTTGCAGTCATAGCTAGCCTAGGTAAAAGATTTCCTTCCCTAAGAATCAGAATCAGGTTTAATATCACCGGCATATGTTGAGAAATTTGGTAACTTAGTGGTAGCAATGCAATACATGATAAATATAGAAAAAAAAAGTAAATCAATTACAGTAAGTATATATGTATATTAAATAGTTAAATTAAAAATAATGCAAAAACAAATAATATATATAAAAAAGTGAGGTAGTGTTCATGGGTACAATGTCCATTTCAGAATCAGATGGCAGAGGGTAAAAAGTTGTTCCTGAATTGCTGAGTGTGTGCCTCCAGGCTTCTGTATCTCCTTCCAGTGAGAAGAGAGCAGTCCTGGGTGATGGGGGTCCTTAATAACAGACTTTGCCTTTCTGAGGCACTGCTCCGTGAAGGTGGCTTGAATACTATGGAGGCTATAACCAAGATGGAGCTGACTAATTTCACTATTTGAAGTCATGGGAAATTTTCGAGTGTTTCTCAGGTGCTCCCTGACAATCTGGTAATCTTATGGTCATCATCATCGAGATTGGCTTTCATAGAAACATAGAAAACCTACAGCACAATACAGACCCTTCAGCCCACAATGCTGTGCCGAACATGTCCTTACCTTAGAAATTACCTAGGGTTACCCATAGCCCTCTATATTTCTAAGCTCTATCTACCTATCCAGGAGTCCCTTAACAGACCCTATTGTATCAGCCTCCACCACTGTCACCGGCAGCCTATTCTACGCAGTCATCACGCTCTGCATAAAAAACCTACCTCTGACACCTCCTCTGTACCTACTACCAAGCATCTTAAAACTGTGCCCTTCTGTGCTAGCCATTTCAGCCCTGGGAAAAAGCCTCTGACTATACACACGATCAGTGCCTCTCATCATCTTATACACCTCTATCAGGTCACCTCTCATCCTCTGCCTCTCCAAGGAGAAACGGCCGAGTTTACTCAACCTATTCTCATAAGACATGCTCCCCAATCCAGAAAAAACATCCTTGTAAATCTCCCCTGCACCCTTTCTATAGTTTCCACATCCTTCCTGTGGTGAGATGACCAGAACTGAGCACAGTACTCCAAGTGGGGTCTGACCAGGGTCCTATCTAGCTGTAACATTACCTCTCGGCTCTTAAGCTCAATCCCATGGTTGATGAAAGCCAATGCATCGTATGCCTTAGCCACAGAGTCAACCTGCACAGCAGCTTTGTGTGTCCTATGGACTCAGACCCCAAGACCCCTCTGATCCTCCACACTGCCAAGAGTCTTACCATTAATACTATATTCTGCCATCATATTTGACCTACCAAAATGAACCACCTCACACTTATCTGGGTTGAACTCCATCTGCCACTCCTCAACCCAGTTTTGCATTCTATCGATGTCCCGCTGTAACTTCTGACAACCCTCCACACTATCCACAACACCCCCAGCCTTTGTGTCATCAGCAAATTTACTAACCCATCCCTCCACTTCCTCATCCAGGTCATTTATAAAAATCACGAAGAGAAGGGGTTCGAGAACAGATTCCTAAGGCACTCCACTGGTCACCGACCCCCATGCAGAACATGAAATCTGTTCTTGATTTCACTAGGATGTCACTGTGGTAGCCTCTATTATATACCATTGGCTGTGCACAAGCGAATATATAAACCCAGTAGAAAAGTAGAAAATATTGGAAATAGAATGTTAGTCAGGATGCCAATTGCAGAAAGAGTAAACAGTCGACACTTCAGGCCGAAACGCCGATAATAGATGCTGCCTGGCCTGCTGAGTTCCTCCAACATTTTGTGTGTGTTGCTAGTCAGGATGAATCACTGGAAATGGAAATGACTTGGCTTTCTGGCTAGAGACCCTTTATCATAATTGGGTTGTTGAGGGAACCAGAGGCTTGTTTTCCCTTTCTCCACAGATGATGATTATTTCCAGCATTCATTATTTCAGGTTTTTAGCAACTATTGTCACAGAGTATAGAAATGGGCCCTTCCCAAACTTATGCATGTCAACCATGGTACCTTTCTGAGTCTTCCCTCTTACCTTCTAGTCCTGAAGAAGGGCCTTAGCCTGAAACGTTGACTGTTTACTCCTTTCCATAGATGCTGCCTGCCATGCTGAGTTCCTCCAGCATTTTGTGTGTGTTGCTCTGGATTTCCAGCACCTGTAGAATCTCTTGTGTTTATGATTTGCTCGTCTAATTTTCCTGAATTTATTCAACATTCCTCTAAAGTGGTAGAGACAGGTCTGTTAAACATTGTAATTATACCTGACTTTATCATTTCTTCTGGCAGTTAGTTCCATATACCCACCAGCGTTTGTGTGGGGAAGACATTGCCCCTCATGTCCTCTGAATTTCTTTTCTCTCTCACCTTAAGCCTGTGCTTTTTAGTTTTAGACTCCCCTACCCAGTGTGATTTTTACCAGTTCTGACATTTTCCATTACTACTTTATCTGTTTTGGTTAATCTGTTATTTCTTTGATTTCAAAAGCATCATGTCACCTGATCTTCAGACATTCTTCAGTTTTGGGGCGGCACAGTAGCGTAGTGGTTAGCACAACTCTTTACAGTACAGGCGACCTGGGTTCAACTTCTGCCACTGCCTGTAAGGAGTTTGTACGTTCTCCCCGTGACCGTGTCGGTTTCCTCTAGGTGTTCCAATTTTGGCCCACGGTCCAAAGATGTACCAGTTGGTAGGAAAATTGGTCATTTCAAATTGGTCCTGTGATTATGCTTGGTTTAAATCAGTGGATTGCTGGGCGATGTCGCTCGAAGGACTGCAAAGGTCTATTCTGCACTGTAGCTCAATAGGTAAGTAAGTAAGTAAGTTGCATACAGACAACAGCTAGTGTATTCCCTCCAACATTTCCTGTGACTTCAAGAATTCAGTTTGTTTCGTTGACGGAGTCCATGCTGATTCTTTGTCGTGAACTCCAAGTACATGCTAATTATCCCCCCTTGTGCTGAATGGTGATCTCTATTACATGAACCCCCCCTCAGATTGGATAAAATGCTCTGAACTGTAACTAAATGTTGAAGGAAACACACCAAGCATTATTGCATGTTTTGTGAATCCACTTTTTAGGAATTCCATATTTTCTGATTATTTAGTTTCTAGTCAGGAAGTTAGACTAGGGGTCACCCTCAGAGCAGGATATTCAGCATGTACACAATTGAAGCATTGATATCTTACTTTGCCCTGGGATCACTTGCCCATTTAGGCAACATTTGTATTCCCCACTTTCACTGACGCTGCTGAGGATTGGTAGAAGTACTACGATTAAACTGTAACATGCTATTTCGAAGTCAGAAACAGGTTTATAATCACTGTAATATGTCTTGAAATTCATTGTTTTATGGTAGCAGTACAGTGCAAGACTTAAAAATTTACCCTAAGTTACAAAAATAAATAATAGAGCAAACGACTATAGTAAAAGTGCAGGTAGCGTAGTGGTTAGCATAACACCATTACAGTGCCAGTGATCCGGGTTCAGTTCCTGCCACTCTCTGTAAGGAGCTGACTGCATGGGTTTACTTTGGGTGCTCTGGTTTCCTCTCACAGTCCAAAAAGATGTACAGGTTAGTCGGTTATTGGTCACATAGGTGTATTGGGTGGCACAGGGAATTTGGGTCGATGGGATGTTACCGTGCTGTATCTCTGGGGGAAAAATAACAGGACAAATACTGAAGTAATCTACATGAACTATTCAGAAATCTGATGTCCTGGAAGTGGGGTGGAAGAAGCTATTCTCAAAATGTTGAGTGTGGGTGTTCAGGCTTCTCTCCCTCTTCCTCTATACCTCCTCCAGAAAATGAATCTCAGGGTTGTATATGGTGACATGTATGTACTTAGATAATACATTTACTTTGAACTTTGAACATTCAGCTTTAAGTTATTACTCAGCCCCATATTTCACAGTATTGAGCCTTACCATATGTGTAGACCAGTCTGTATCACCAATTGTCTTGCACCTGATTGATGTAAGTTATTAATTAAGACTGACAG
The DNA here is from genome assembly GCF_030028105.1 of Mobula birostris. Lineage (NCBI taxonomy): Eukaryota > Metazoa > Chordata > Chondrichthyes > Myliobatiformes > Myliobatidae > Mobula > Mobula birostris. The sequence continues at coordinate 42,406,753 of NC_092389.1, forward strand.
CTAAATGTTGACCCAGAGGGCCACATCACTTAGCAAAGCCGCATTTTTTTTCCGTTTAACAAACTGGAAGTCCAAGGTCAAGGAATTTAATAGTCCACGTTAAATGCAAACGGTAACATGATCAGTATGTGATTGTAGCAGCTGCCACCTTGGAAAGTGATTGAAAGTTTCACGGTTACACAATTCACCAGGACTTTTATCCAGAGTTTGAAAATGGTGAAGATCTGCCAAATTCTTAATATACCTGAAACTGGAGAGAGAGAAAGAATTGTATTTTTGTGAGAATATTGTGTTTGTCCTTAGTTCTGTTAAATGATGCTTAAAATTCTCCTAGTTAGATCATGACTAGTACTTGGGCACCGCTGCTGAAGAAGATCTGGGAATTTTCCCTGAGGTTTGGAGATCCCTGATGCAGAAGATCCAGGGATTTTTTTTTTTCTGGGTTTTGGACAACCCTGCTGCAGTAGGTTTTGGGATCTTTTCCCCTGAGTTTTGGACATAAGTTGTGCAATAGATCCAGGGATTTAGACATCTGTGGTGCGGCTGGTCTGGGAATATTTTTTCCCCTTGACTTTTGTCCATCCCTTGTGTGATAGATCCCAGGATTTTTTCTGAGGTTTGGACATCTCCAGTGCAGAAGATCCAGGAATATTTTCCTTGAAGCTTGGACATCCTTAGCGTGACAGATCCAGGAACTCCCTGCCGCGCTTCCCCCCCCCCCCCCCCCCCCGACTTTTAGATATCCCTGGCTTGGCAGATTCCTTTTTCTCATGATAGACCAAGCAGTGATCATTATTTTTCACCTTGCCTCTGATTAATTAACCACATTAGTTATGCACGCAGAGGAACTTTTCTCATATGATTCAGATGGTTCAGTATTTTTCCCATGACCGAGCCAAAACAGACTGTGAACTGCAGGTGGGGACCTGTTCGAAGTGAGAGTTCATGAAGTGAATAAACCCTGGTTGCTGCATTTACTTCAGTACCAATGTTTTGCCAAAGCAGTAGTTAGTGAATTCTAGTGTGGAGTGGAACTCTGCTCTGCTTTGCACCACCTCCTACCTCTGCTACTGCAGACTGCTCATAATCTCTAACAGCTGAACCAACATTGAGCCCAGGGGAGCTGTGTCAGTCCATTAGCCATATGGTAGATAGCAGTGTGACCAGCATCTGAGCAGTGTTAGGGGGCCATAAATATTTGGAATGGCACATATTTGCTGCTGTATTAGACACACAAGACATAGAAGCAGAATCAGGCTATTCGGCCCCTCTAGTCTACTCCACCATTCCTCCATGGCTGGGTCATTCACCCTCTCAGTATCTTCTCAATTAGCACTGAGATTTAAAGAATACCTGAAATGGGAGCTGGACAAGGCCATCTGGCTAGCTATTCAGTAATATCATGCCTGACCTTCTCTTGGCCTCTATACCACTCTCCTACCTATTCCCTATAACCCTCAACCTCCTAGAGACCAAAACTCTTCCTCAGTTCTGAAGGTATTCAAGGACCCACCTTCACAGCTCTACAGTAAAGATTTCAAAATATTGGGAGTAAGAGAAGAAATTGCTCCTCCTCCTATTAAATAAGTGACTTTATTCTGAAACTATATCCTTAATTCTAGACTCTACCGTAAGAGGAATCTTGTACGTTTCGCTGAGATTAGCTCTTATATTTTCACCCTTGCATAGGCCCCAAACTTTCATTCCATGAAGCAAACAAGTCAGCTTTGTCTGAACAATATTAAACCCTGTTGCCATCTTACGAGTTATCCATGAACTGCATTTGGTTGTGGACGCAGCATATCACAGCACAGGAACCAGCCACCCCATTGGTACTGGCTTTTGAGAGGCCTCCCTGGCAGTTGGGAGCTTGAGGGGAGGTGAGTGTGAGTCTCAGCAAGCTCTTCCAGGATGACTGGGTATAGATGCCATGGAGGCTACTGATTATTTAAGACTCAAGATTGTTTTTTGTCATTCTTCAGTGCGCAAGCATAAAGGAGAACAAAATGGTTGTTACTCCGGATCCAACGCAACATTAAAAACACACAATAAGCATAAAAAACACAATGAATGTAAATACATAAGATAAGATTATGTACATAGACTGTATGTACATAAAGTGACACTAGATACAGGAGTATCTGTATCATTTTAAAATGGAAATCTGTAAGACAAAATGTTAGCCTGGAAGTGGAATTATACTGAGAAAGTAAAAGGACTACAAGTCTATTGTTTTCTGTAAGCTTTAATGTAGAATTTAATACAGTACAGCTCAGGAACGGGCTGTTTGGCATATGATATTGGTGCCGAACATGATTCTGAATTAAACTAAGCTAGTTCTGTTTGCAAATGATTCACGTCCCTCCATTCCTTACCTCTAACAGTCTGTTAAATGCCACAATCGTATCTGCTTTCATCACTTGCCTTGGCAGCAAGTTCCAGACACTCTCTGCTCTGTGTATGATAGCAATGTCCTGTATTTCTTCATAACACTTCCCCCACCTCTCACGTTAACCAAATGTCATAGAAAACTAGAAAACTACAGCGCAGAAACAGGCCCTTTGGTCTATCCAGTCCATGCGAACCATTTAAGCTGCCTAGTCCCATCAACCAGTACCTGGGCCGTTGCCCTTCCACCATTGTACCTATCTAAACTTCTCTTAAAAGTTGAAATCAAAATTGCATCCACCATTTGCACTGGCAGCTTGTTCCACACTCTTACTATCCTCTGAATAAAGTTTCCCCTCATGTTCCCCTAAAGCATCTCGCCCTTCACCTTTAACCAATGACATCCAGTCGTAGTCTCACTCAGCCTCAGTAACTGCTTGCATTTAGCCATTGTTCTAACCTATTCAATGTCTTTCTAGAATTTGACATTAATACCCTTGTGAAAAAGATCCTGATTGTCTACCATGTCCTTGCCTCTGATAATCTTATAAATTTTATTCAGGTTTCCTTCAACCTGAGAAGATACCCCAATCTTGCCCAGCCACTCCTCATAGCTCAATACTTTCTCCATGCAGTAGCTTGTTTTACTGCTGGAACCCAACAAGTGTCATCACGCTTCTGACACCAACATAGCATGCCCACAACTTTACTAACCGTAACCCATATGTTTTTGGAATGTATGAGGAAACCGGAGCATCCAGGGTGAACACATATGAACACAAACTCCTCACAGACAATGGTGGGAATTAAACCCTGATCAGAAATCAGAATCAGGTTTAATATCACCAGCATATGTCATGGGTTCAGTGTCCATTCAGAACTCAGATGGAAGAGCTGAAGAAGCTATACCTGTATCATTGAGTGTGTGCCTTAATGCTTCTGTACCTGCTTCCTGATGGTAGCAATGAGAACAAGGCATGGCATGGATGATGGGGGTCCTTAATGATGGATGCCTCCTTTTTGAGATATCACTCCTTGAAGATGTCCTAGATACTACGGAGCTAGTACCTATAGTTGAATATGGGAGGAAACCGGAACAAATGGGGGAAACACACACAATCATGAGAACTTACAGACAGCAGCAGGTGCCCATGATGGAGCTGACTGAGTTTACAACTCTCTGCAGCTTCCCTCAATCCTGTGCAGTAGCTCCCCACCATGCCAGATGGTGATGCAGCCAGTCAGAATACTGTCTATGGTACAGCTGTAGAAATTTGCGAGTGTTTAAGTTGACATACCAAATCTCCTCAAACTCCTAATGAAATATAGCCGCTGTTATGCCTTCTTTGTAAGTGCATAACTGCATTGATATGTTGAGACCAGGTTAGCTCCTCAGAGCACTTGAAATTGCTCACTCTTTCCACTTCTGATCCCTCTCTGAGGACTGGTATGTGTTCCCTCATCTTACCCTTTCTGAAGTCCACAATCAGTTCTTTGGTTTTAGTTAAGCTGCTGGTGCAGTAAAGTGTTTGCTACTGATACGGTACTATGTCTTCTGTTTTTGCTTTTCCTTCTGTAATTCTTTGTACTTATTTTGGAATGATCTTTCTAGACAGCATGCAAAAACAAAGCTATTTACTGTTTCTTGGAACATGCAACAATAATAAATTATCAATGACCTGTTTAATTATTCCCATTGCATTGTATTTTTCATTCTCCTCCCCCCCCCCCACATCTAATTGTGGAGATTTGCCCTAGAGGTGACCTCAGGAAATGGAGTGTCAACCATGTAATTCTAGTTCAATCTGTCTGAAACTGATCTGAACCATCTGGAATCCAAAACTCTCTCATTGGAGCTCATTTGGAATCTGTTGCTTGCTGTCAGTGGTATCAGAGTTGTCAGGGAATGATGACATTTGACTGACGTGCAACAAGGAATGAAGGGTGGGGGATTGGAGACAGATTTTGTACATTATAAAATGGGTTATTCTTGTCACACGTATGAAGCGCATTGGAAAAATTAGTTTTGGATACCGTTTATGCAGATAAATTCATTACACAGTGCATTGAGATACGTGGGGTATATGGTTAGCATAAGACTTTACAGTGCTAGCTGTAAGTTTATGGTTCAATTCCTGCTGCTGTCTGTAAAGAGTTTGTAAGTTCTCCTCATGACAGTGTGCGTTTCCTCCACTTGTTCCGGTTTCCTCCTATATTCAACTATGTACGAGTTAGGGGGAGTAAGTTGTGGGCATGCTATCTTGGTGCTGGAAGCATGGTGACACTTGAATCCGTTGACCAATGCCGCAAACAATGCACTTCATCGTATGTTTCAATATGCACGTCACAAATAATCACAATCAGGTTTAATATCTGGTAAATGTTGTGAAATTTCTTTCTCTGCGGCAGCAATATGATGCAATACATAATCATAAAAACTATAAATTACAAAAAGAGTAATTAAATAATAGTGCAAAAAAGAGGGGATAAATATACCGAGGAAGTGTTCATGGGTTCATTGTCCATTCAGAAACCTGATGGTGGAGGGGAAAGAAACTGTTCCTGAAATGTCTTCAGGCTTCGGAGCATCCACCTTGATGCTAGAAGAAGGCGTGTCCTGGGTGATGGGGTCCTTAATGATGGATGCCACCGTTTTGAGGGATCACCTTTTGAAGTGTCCTGGATGCCAGGGAGGCTAATGCCCTTGGTGGAGCTGGCTGAGTTGACAACTTTCTGCAGCTTACTCCAATCCAGTGTGGTGGCCCCTCCATACAGGTATCGATGCAGCCAGTTAGAATACTCTCCATGTTACATCTGTAGAAATTAGCGAGCGTCTTTGGTGACATGCCAATTCTTCAAAAGCTCCTAAATAAATATAGCTGCTGTCGTCCCTTCTTTGTAATTGGATCAATATATTGGGCCCAGGATAGATCCTCAGAGATGTTGACACCCAGGAACTTGTAACTGTTCACCCTTTCCACTTTGATCCTTTGATGAGGATCGGTGCGTGTTCCCTTCCTGAAGTCCACAATCAGTTCTTTGGTCTTATTGATGTTGAATGCAAGGTGGTTGTTGTGACTCCACTCAACCAGCTGATCTGTCTCACTCCTGTATACCTCCTCATCACCAAGTGATTTTCTGCCAACAATAGTTGTGTCTTCAACAAATTTATGGATGACATTTGAGCCGTGCCTAGCCACACAGTCATGGGTGTAGAGAGAGTAGAGCAGTGGGCTAAGCACACATCCTGGAGGTGTGCCTGTGTTGATTGTCAGCAATCTTAATTTTAAAGCTGATCTTAATTTAAAAAATCTTAATCTTACAAGATAAAATAATAAATGCAGAATAAGGTTTTACACATATGGAGAAAGAGTAGTGCAGGTAGACAAAGTGCCAGGTCATAATGAGGTAAATTATAAGGCCAGTGGTTCATCTCACCTTGGTTAAATCAAGGAAATAGTGCAAAAATTAAAAAAAAGAGTAGTGAGGTGGTGTTTATGGGTTCAATGTCCATTTCGGAATTGGTGGGCAGAGGGGAAGAAGCTGTTTCTGAATCACTGCCTATGTGTCTTCAGGCATCTGTACCTCCTTCCTGATGGTAACAGTGAGAACAGAGCATGTCCTGGGTGATGGGGTCTGTAATGATGGATGCTGCCTTTTTGAGGCATCACTCCTTGAAGATGTCCTGTATACTACGGAGGCTAATGTGCATGAGAGAGCTGACTTAAGTTTACAACTCCTTAAACTCCTAATGAAATATAGCTCCTGTCTTTGTAGCTGGTTTCTGTGATGTGCTGAGCTGCATCTACAATTTTCTGTCGTCTCTTGTGGTCATGGCAGAGCAGTTGCCATGCCAAGCTGTGATGCGTCCGGGTTGAAGGAGACTTGCCAGCTTTTTTTTAAGTTTCCTCTGGAAGAAGAGGCACAATGGATGAACAAATAGAATGGTTGTGTTGTAACTCTTAAGTACTAGATTTTATTATTTTCAGTGCATGTCGAGCTGGCGGTCTCCTTTATTTCCCTGTTGACTGCCTTTTGCTTCCTGAATTCACACCTGCTTTGGGTATGCTTAGCTTTGATCCAAGGTTTGTGTCATGTGTCTCCATCTTCTATACAGCTGGCTTTGCTTCCTGAAACTTGTCTTCCATTTAGTGATCAGCTTTGACTTGCTGCCTCCTGTTAGAAGACAGAAAGAATGATTAATAGCGAGGATGTTGTTGATTGGTGGAGTGAGTGATACTGAGGCCTCACCTGATTTTGTGCCCAAGTTTACCTGTGAATTGTATGTGTGAACCCATTTGCCTTGGGTCTTTATTTTAACATAATGTACCTTCTAATAGATTTGCACTGATAGAAGGTACATTATGTTACTACTTAACCTTTAGACCAAGTTATTAATTACGCAGATAATGTGCATAATATCTGTAGTGAGTTGCAGTGAAAGTGAGACATGACCTTGAACAAGCAAAGTATGAAAGCAGACATTCATGAATAAACTGGTAAACTGCTGCCAGATCTTCCAACTCCTAGCAGAGCCAGGGTGTGAAATTCATATTGAAATGGACTTGCTTCAAGCTATTTTCTGTTTCATTTGGGCTCCTACCATGGTTTTGTTTGGTTTTGGATTGTACCAGGACAATTGTGTTTGTATTTTCAGGTCCTTTAGATTCAAGTCAGGGAGTCAGTGTAGCGTTTATACTGTTCACCCGAGGGAGTTTGGCATTAGTATTGCATCTTTCATGGCCTTTTAAGGATAGTTTAAAGTCTTGCACATACAGTGAAATCCAGTTTTATATTTTCCCTTGAGGCTGTGAGTGACTATACCGCCATGTGCTAGAAGCCAAAGTATTGTGCATCCAATGATAATGTGAATTGTTGGGAATTATTGGGAATAATGTGACATTCACAAGCAGAAATCACATGTTAAAACTTGTGATATTCCGAAGTAAAAACTGCTGATATTGATATGTGTATAAATTTAAGACCTCAAAGGGAAAACCTTATCAAACTGCCCACAGTTATTTAAAGCACTGATTGAAAGTCAAAATAGCTTTTTTTTGTCAAAAGGACAAGTACATGTATGCACAGGTGCAATGAAATCTTGCTTGCAGCAGCATCACAGGCACAAAGCATGAGAGACATAACATTCACAAGAAAAACATAAATTAAAATTATAGAAGAAAGAACAAAGGTGTGCTCGCTGCTATTCATGTAACTATAATAGAATAAGAATGTGGTAATGGAAACTTTTGCTTGATTGAATTGCACTGAACATGTGTGACAACTGTAATGCTCATTGTGACGATGACAGCACTCACTAACAAAAGAGAAGCCTGAAGAAGCAGAAAGAGAGCATCTACTCCACCCTGATAAATGTCGACTGTTTAGTCCTTTCCATAGATACTGTCTGACCTGCTAAGTTCCTCCACCATTTTGTGTGTGTTGCTTTGCATTTCCAGCATCCGCAAAATCTCGTGTTTATTATTTGTGGGGTGCAGTCTGATTTTCTTGTCTGATAAAGGGGTTACCCGATCATTTGTAAAAGACAACAAACTGTAAATAGAAAAAGAAAAAATATATAATAATATGAGATGAAGAATCCTTGAAAGTGAGTCCATATGTTGTGGGAACATTTCAATGTTGGGAAGATTGAAGTTAAGGGAAATTATCCCTTTTGGTTCAAGAGTCTGATGGTTGAGGGATAATAATTGTTTCTGAACCTGCTGGTGGTAGCTCTGACATTGGGAAGACACAGCAGCCCAGTAACTACTGTACTGACGTGCCAGGCTAAATTTTGAAAGTGTCTCTAATGAGGATCAACACCTCTTACCACCTGACTGAGATGGATAACACTTTTTGTAGACAAGCAGAAATTCTGTCTGCGGGAGTATGTGCTTTCTCTAATCCTGTACAATCTAGCAACTCAGTTGAGTTTAATTGCAACATATTATCCACAGAAGCAAAGAAAGTTTGCATTTCCACTTGAAGCCTGAACATTTAATAAAGGAGTGCTGGATAAATACAGCAGAAATAAGTGCAATTCCTGTCACTAGTAGCAACGTTTGGGAATGTGCAAACAAATGATTTGCGATTGGGTCTGCTGATAACGTGAAAGTATTTAAAATGTCTAGGGAAGTGTGTAGATCGTGTTGGGAATTCCAAGTTTCATGCCAGTCTTAACCCATTTCCCACTTTTTCACACTTTCTCCTTCGGAATGTGTGTAGTTTAATGTGACAGAATGGAGAGTTCTCCTGAAATTTTTATTCCCTTGTGTTGGAATAATTGGGCTTTTCTGCACTGTTGATGCTACTCTATCACCTGAAGGACTGCACACTGCAAATCCCAGAAGGAAAGGGGTTTAAACTTATGTCAGCATTGAAATGTCAAATTGTGTTGGCATTGAAAAGTGTGGCACACAAAATGCTGGAGGAACTCAGCCGGTCTTTATGGAGAGGAATAAAGAGTTGATTCAACCCTTTCCCCACCTATCTGCCTCCCCCTTCATCTGACCTCACCTATCACCTAGCTTGTACTCCTTCCACTTCCCACTCCTCACTCCCAACTTCTTATTCTCACTTCCTTCCCATTCCATTCTCCTTCCTTTTCAGTCCTGATGAAGGATCATGGCCTGAAACATTGACTATTCCCTCCTGTAGATGCTGTCTGAGCTGTTGAGTCCCTTCAACATTTGTGCGTATTACTCTGTATTTCCAACATCTGCAGAATCTCTTGTGTTAATTGAAAGTGTGAACCTGCCAATATGGGTCCTTATTGCTCTCTGAATTTCTAGCTTATATTGAAGATGTGCTTGGAAGTTCGTTTCTTTTTTTTGAAAAAAGGTTAACCTACTTAAGAGAAGTAATAAATTGTCCTTTCTACTAGAGCATAATAATGAATTGAAATGCTTTTTTTTGTATTTTGAAGTGTTCTGCATTGTTATGTTATATCCCTTTGTTGAATGTAAAGTGAGTGGGGTGGGTCTGGTCTGGGATTGCTGTTGTGTTATTTCCTGAAAATATTCGATCCTTTTTTCTCAAATAAATGAACTTTAGTGCTCATATTGTGTGGACCTCCTATTTTCTGTTCTTTTCTGAAATGTTAGCTCTGCTAAACATTGTCTTGGCACAGCAGGAGAGAAGGAACAAAAGGCAGTTCAGTGTGGGTGTGATAAATAGGACATACTGTATAAAGCGTCCAGTGTTGCAGTACACTAATACTCCCAAGGTGCATAGATGTAGAAGTTAGGGAAAGGAGATTTAATTCTGCTGTGTCCCAGTACTGAACTGTTGGAACATTGTGCCAAATGCAAGTTACACTTCAGACATGCTCTCTTCTCACTGCTGCCATCAGGAAGAAGGCCCAAGAGCCCCAGGCCTCCAGGTTCAGGAACAGTTACTACCCCTCAACCATCAGGCTCTTGCACCAAAGAGAATATCTTCACTCAACTTCACTTGTCCTATCATTGAAATGTTCTCACAATGTATGGACTGGCTTTCAAGGGCTCTTCATCTCATGTTCTCGATATTTATTTATTTTTATTATTTCTTTCTTTTGCTTTTTGTTTTTATTTGCATTTTATTGTCTTCTGCATTCTGGGTGAATGCCCAAGTTGGTGCAGTCTTTCATAGAATCTGTTATGGTTATTATTCTATTAACTTATTGAGTATGCCCACAAGGAAATGAATCTCAGGGTTCTATATCGTGACAGATGTGTACACTGATAATAAATTTACTGTGAACTTTGAACTTTAACACTTTACAGCACCAGAAACCCAGGTTCAATTCCCGCCACAAGCTGTAAGGAGTTTGTACGTTATCCTCTTGACCGTGTAGATTTTCTTCAGGTGCTCTGGCTTCCTTCCACATTCTAAAAACATATGGGTTGGTAAGCTAATTGGTCACATGAGTGTAATTAGGTGGTGTAATCTTGTTGGGAAAGTGGGAAGAAGCTGGAGCACCCGGAGGAAGTCCATACAGTCATAAGGAGAACATACAAACTTCTTACAGACAGTGTTGGAAATCAAACCCTAATTGGTGATCACTACTGTGCTGTTTGGGGTTTGTTTGGAAAATGAATTACAGCTTCATATATTTAACAAATTCTTGGGTCTTCAGTACACCTGCCCTCAGCCAAAGTCAAAGTTAAAATTGTCTCTTGTCTTCTGCAAAAGTACATGTATGCACAAATGCAATGAAAAACTAACTTGCAGCAGCTTCACAGGCACATACCAACAGGTAAGTGTGACTACTCAAGTCTAGTAGATGATTTCCTAAGGTGTTGTCTATTGGTGGGTCCTCAGGTGGCTGTAGAGGCTGATCCAAGATCCATGTATTCTGGTACAGCGTGGACATGAATAAGTGGTGGCTGTGGTTAATGGCTGGGTATTTTGTTTGTTCATTCTCTCCTTTCACAGATGCTACTTGTTTTCTGTAGCACAGCAGAGGTCGTTCTCATGTTGTGCAGCTCCCTCTTGAGCAGATTTCCTCCAAGTGTATCTATTGAGTGGAATGTCTTCCCAGTTTTTCGATGTCATGTTGAATTTCTTCAGGCTGATCTTGATGTTGTTTTTGAAGCGTTTCCTTTGCCCACCAGGGGTTCATTGACCTTCCTTCACCTGGGGGTAAAGGATACATTTGGGGAGACTTGAGTTAGACATATGAATGACACGACCTATCCATCGGAGTTGGTGTTGCTTTATCGTGGTGGAGATGCTGTTCATGTTGGCCTCATCCAGTACACTAATGTTAGTGTGTCTGTCCCACAGCTGATCCTCAAAATCTTTTGTAACGCTCTTTGGTGGTATTGTTCCTGGGCTTTCAATCCACAATTCAGCTCCATATAGGAATGTAGGAAGGACGACTGCTCTATGGATCAAAAGTTTTGTTTGGATCTACAGATCGCAGTCCTCTAAGACTGTTTTCCTTAATCTTCCACTAGCACTACTCAGATGGTGGTTGATCCCTGAGTCAATATCAGCTTTTAAGGAGAGATTGCTATCGAGATAGAGAAAGTAGTCTACATTTTAATGGGCGATATTGTCAACTTTTATGGTGGCATCGAAGATAAATGGCTGGTTGGCCAGTGGCTGATATGAGATCAGGGTCTTTTTTATATTCAAAACAAGACCCAGTGCTCTATGTGCCTTGGCAAAGACATTCAGGATACATTGGAGGTCTTCTTCAGATTGTGCTGTTGTGACATTGTCATCTGCGTACTGAACCTCCATGATAGTGGTGGTGCTGACCTTTTTCTTCCCCTTGAAGCAGTTGAGGTTGAAAAGCCTATTGTCCATTCTATACACGGTTGGGATTCCCTGTGTCAGGTCTTGGCCAATGGGGTGAAGGATGGGTACAAATAGGGTGGGCACAATGATGGAGCTCTGTTTGACTTCTGTCTTCATAGTGAAGGATTCTGATTCAACACCACTATTGCTGAGTCTGTGGCTGACATGCCATCATGCAATAACCTCTGTATTCACTAGTACTTGTCAGGGCAGTCATGTCTTGATAGTATACCCCAGAAAGCTTGGCAACCTACGGTATCAAATGCCTTTGTCAAATCTGTGAAAGCCAAGTACAAGGGTTGCCTTTGTTCATGGCATTTTTCCTGTAATTGGCGTGCTGTAAAGATCATGTCTGTGGTACCTCTAGATGGGCGGACACCACACTGTGATTCAAGGAGTACTTCTTCAGATAGCAGAAGGAGGTGGTTGATAAGGCTACGTGCAAGCGCTTTGCCTGTTGTTGAGAGGAAGGAGATGCTTTTGTAATTGCTACAGTCTGTCTTGGCTCCCTTCTTGAATATGTGTAACCGGGTGACAGTCGGATCTTATTCAGTATCGTTAAAAGTGTACTAAGGCAGCCATCTGGGTAATGCTAGAATAGTTGTCTGTGCCTTTAAGGGAGACGGTGATGTCGTTACGCACATGCGGGATAGTGGGAAGACCATTTTGCTTTCTGCTGAAGATGTGGTAGGGCATTGGAATCGGGTTCCTCCCTGAGACTGGGTATGGTGAGGAAAGGTTTCTATGAGTGAAGAAATCGACGCTGGGTAGCATGGCTTATACAAAGTTCCTCACCATCTAAAATTGCCACTACTGTATTAGTACCGTATTAGTTCTGTTTTTTTTATATACTGCATACGTAATTCTGTCCATACACAAGGGTGTGGATCGAAAGTTAAACTGAGATTGTAATGGCAAGAACTGGTTGTAAATTCGTTCGTTTTGTTTTGCGACCCTCTTCTAGCACTTAAACATCTAAAGCAGATAAAGGAATTTAAAACCCGAAAAAGTATTTGTTGTCCTGAGTGTGTACTTTCCCCCAGGCTACATATAGTCACTATTAGATACCGATAGAGAGACAACAGTATCTCTCTCTGATCACTCACAGTGACTATATGTAATATGGTCACTACTACAAAATTCAAAGTATGTTTATTATCAAGGTATGTATACAGTATAGAACATAGAAACATAGAAAATAGGTGCAGGAGTAGGCCATTCAGCCCTTCGAGCTTGCACCGCCATTCACTATGATCATGGCTGATCATCCAACTCAGAACTCTGTACCTGCTTTATCTCCATACCCCTCTGATCCCTTTAGCCACAAGGGCCATATCTAACTTCCTCTTAAATATAGCCAATGAACTGGCCTCAACTGTTTCCTGTGGCAGAGAATTCCACAGATTCACCACTCACTGTGTGAAGAAGTTTTTCCTAATCTCGGTCCTAAAAGGCATCCCCTTTATCCTCAAACTGTGACCCCTCGTTCTGGACTTCCCCAACATCGGGAACAATCTTCCTGCATCTAGCCTGTCCAATCCTTTTAGGATCTTATACGTTTCAACAAGATCCCCCCTCAATCTTCTAAATTCCAGAGAGTATAAGCCTAGTAAATCCAGTCTTTCATCATATGAAAATCCTGCCATCCCAGGAATCAATCTGGTGAACCTTAATACTTCTGGTCTTCTGTACTCACTGAAGGAGTGCATGACCATTTTCAAATATTCCAGTGTTCCTCTTTGTTTTGAAGAGGCAAAGCAGGCACCATTTTGTAAAAAGATGATTTCACTTGTTTTGATTCAGGTGAGGAGCCAGTGACCCCTTGGGCAATGTGACTTCCCCAGGTGCAGGCAGTTGTTAATAGGCCGTGAAACATATTTGTGTTATGTCATCTTGAATTTTACGTAATGTGAATGTTTTCTTTGTGTGTGTGGGGAGACTGATTTGGGATCAGTATAACAAAAATGGAGGCAGGTTCATTTCTAGCCTGTTAATCTTTGTGATAAATATGATTGTAACTCTGCTCATCACATTTAACCAGCCTACCAGAATTTAAAACAAGGAATATATTTTAAATGGGAATATCACACAATTGAACAGTGCTTGACTGCTTGTGTGGGTTCATGGACAGTTTAGTAATTGTGCTCAGCCATTGGATATGTTGAAGTACCTGTTCAGTGTGTGTTAGCCGTGCTTAGCGTAACACACTTCTAGGTGTGCTAGGGTAATCAGCTACTCACTGGATTTTAGAAGAATGAAGGGAGAGCTCATTGAAACCCACCAAATATTGAAAGGCATAGAGTGGATGTAGGGAGGATGTTTCCTATAGTGGGGGAGTGTAGGACCAGAAGGCACAACCACAGAATACAAGAACGTCCATTTGGAACAGTGATGAAGAAGAATTTCTTTAGCTAGATGGTGGTGAATCTGTGAAATTCATTGTCACAGACGGCTGTGGGGGACAAATGATTGGGTATATTTAAAGCAGAGGGTGATTAGTTTTGGATTGTGAAGGGTGGCAAAGGTTTTGGGGAGAAGGCAGGAGAATGGGGTTGATAGAGAAAATAAATCAGGCATGATGGAATGGCAGAGTAGACCTGATGGGCTTTGCCTCATGGTCTTAATGCTACAGCAATTTAAACAGCGAGAGCAACTGCAGAAGCAAGAGGAAATTTAAAAGGAGGATGAAGTGGATGTCAGCAATGGAGATTAAAAGCAGGAGATGTGGAAGATGTTGACAGGTTAGTCAGCGTAGGTGGGGCGAGAAACATATTATTGACCTTCCATTAGGAATGGTAACCGATGTATCAAAATGTCTGGCTTTAATCTAAGGGGTTACAAATAAAAATGTCATAATAAATACCAGCCAGAAAATGTTTTAAATTACTTGGCAGCAAAATCAGCTTCAGATTTAGATTTATTTATCACATTACATAAAATGTAGAGTGCAATGTGTTGTTTGTGTTAACAAACAGCACATCCAAGATGTGCTGTGGCCATCCTGGATTCTAGCATTCCATTGTCAACATATCATGCCCAGCATGCTTAGCAGAGCAGCACAGAACACAAGAAGCAACAAAACAGCAGCGGAGCAAGCACCTTTCTTCTATAATATACACACACACACCTTCCCTCCCCCCCCAAGCCCTTCAGTGGATTTGTGGACAGCTCATCTCTGACTGGCAGTCCCAGCCATTGGGCTTTGACTTCCAGACTTCCAATTGACCACTGGGCTTTTATCTTTGGTATCGACCCCAGACTTGCTGATGATAGAACCATGAACTCCCTTCAAACTTAAAAAAAAAACACAACTAAATCTGAGCTGGTGCCATCTTGACTGGATCATAAGCGATCAGAGATTTGCAAATATTACCGGCGCCAAGAGCTAGTGGATTTGTAATTAAGGTTTGCAAGCCCTTTGTCATTACTTACTTGTTTTTGTCTTGGGAGTTGCTGATGATTCACTTACCCCGCCTTGTGACTGATCTCATTCACTTGTTAATTATGCAATCTGATGTCATGTCACAAACTCCGCCCTCTGTCAAGCATGTCGATAACTGGGGCATCAGCTTGGAAATGATCTCACTGGAACCAGAAGGAAAAGGAGGAGAACTGTTTCCCAGAGTCATTGTGATCAGAATCACTGACATACCTCATGAAAATTGTTTGACAGCAGAACAATGCAAGACGTAAAATTTGCTCTAAGTTAAAACAAACAAAATAAATAAATAAAATATAGATAGCACCAAAGATGAATGGTGTGGCATTGTGTTTATGGGTTCGTGGACCATTCAGAAGTCTGATGCCAGCGGGGATGAAGCTGTGTGTCTTCAGGGTTTTGTACCTCCTCCTTGATGATAGTAATGAAAAGAGGACATATTCCAGATAGTGTGGGCCCTTTATGATGGATATTGCCACCTTGAGGCACCTTAGACCATAAGACATAGGAGTAGAACTAGACCATTCAGCCCATCGTCTGCCGTACCATTCCCTCATGACTGATGCCGGATCCCACTCAACCCCATATACCTGCCTTCTGGCCATATCCTTTGATGCCCTGACCGATCAGGAAGCAATTAACTTTCGCCTTGAATGTACCCACGAACTTGGCTTACACTGCAGTCTATGGCAGAGCATTCCACAGAGTTATTACTCTCTGGCTTAAAAAAAAAATTCCTCCTTACCTCTGTTCTAAAGGGTTGCCCCTCAATTTTGAGACTGTGTGCTCTAGTTCTGGATACTCCCACCACAGGAAACATCCTCTCCACATTCACTGTATCTAGTCCTTTCAACATTTGGTAGGTTTCAGTGAGATGCCCACACATTCTTCCAAGTTCCAGTGAGTACAGGCCCAAAGCTGGCAAATGCTTCTCATATGTTAACTCCTTCATTCCTAGAATATTCCTTGTGAGCCTCCTCTGGACTCTCTCCAATGACAATACATCCTTTCAGAGATATGAGGTACAAAACTGTTGACAATACTCCAAGTGTGTCCTGACTAAAGTTCAGACTAGGCTCAGCATTATCTCCTTGCTTCTATATTCTATTCCTCTTGAAATAAATGTCAACATTGCATTTGCCACCTTCTTGAAGATGTTCTTGATTCTGGAGGAGGTTGTACCTGTGATGGAGCTGCCTGAGTCTACAACCCTTTGCAACTTCTTATGATCCTGCATGTTGGAGCCTCTGTACCAGATGGTGATGCAACCTGTCAGAATGTCCTCCAGAGTATATCTAGAAATTTGCTGGAGTCTTTGGTGACATGCCAAATCTCCTCGATTCCTGATGAAGTATATATGAGACATCCTGTGTGGAGTTTTTGAAAGGGGTTTGCAAAAGTATCAAAGGGCAAAAATTCTAGGATTGGGACCATTTGGCTGCTTTTACTGAAATGTTGTTTCATAATGATCTTAGAAGTTTATTTATGTGCTGAATCACCTGTTCATACTGTGACTGAAATGTTACCTGTTCATTCCAGTAAGTCTAGAGTCAGCTTGCTTACCCCTTGTTATCTGTGATGACGCTGGCTCACCGCCCCACTCTTCCTGCAGCTACTCACCTGCTGCGTTGAGTCCTTTTGATGAGTAACCATTTTCAAGCTGTTCCTTGGCCTTCGAGATAGTAATGCCTCAAAGTAAGCCTGAGCATTCTTTACAGCTAATCAAACCAGACCACTCTGGATAAGCTAACAACCACCTCAAGAGCTGTGCCTGGGGTGATTATATCATGGAGAAAGTGTGCACAACATTCATCTGTCCTTACCTAGCTCTTGAAATCTCTCTGTACAAAGGAGCAAATCAGCTGGTTTGTTCATCACAAAGTTGTGCTGTTGTTATTCTAATATCCTTCAATTAAACGGGTCTGTCTCCCTGGCTCAAAGATTAGTCCTGATGAAGGGTCTCGGCCCAAAACATCAACTGTTTACTCTTTTCCATAGATGCTGCCTGGCCTGCTGAGTTCCTCCAGCATTTTCTGTGTGTGTTACTTTGGATTTCCAGCATCTGCAGACTTTCTTGTGTTCAAAGATTAGATTGGGTTATTTGTCATGTGTGCATCGGAACATCAGAGAAATGCTTCGGTTGTGTCAATGACCGACACAGTCTGAGGATGAACTGGGGGGGGGGGCAACCCGCAAGTGTTGCCATGCTTCTGGCACCACCATAGCACACCACAACTTACTGACCCTAACCCATATGACTTTTGGAATATAGGAGGAAACCGGAGCATCTGGAGGAAACCCACACGGTTAGGGGGAAAACATATAAACTCCTTACAGGGAGCGGTGGGAATTGAACCCCAAACGTATGCTGGTCCCATAAAGTATTATGCTAACCGCTACACTACTGTGTTGGATGACATGACTTATAGAAATCTGACCTGAGGCAAATTCTCTCAAGGCATTTTTCATGTTTGTTAGTATTCTCTAATAACCATACATAGTTTAGTTTGATTATGGGTAGTCTTTGGGTGTTTAGCCAATGAATTGAAGGAAATGTAACAAAAATAAGACAAACTGCTAGACCAGGGGTTCTCAACATTTTTTATGCCACAGACCAATACCCCTGTAGACCCCTGGTTGGGAACCCCTGTGCTAGAGGAACTCTAGTGGGTCAGGTAGCATCTCCGGAGGGAGGGAGACATTTAACTCTTCATAGATGATCAGGGGTTCCTAACCTGGGGTCCATGGATCCCTCAGTTAATGGTTGGGGTCCATGGCATAAAAAAGGTTGGGAGCCCCTGATGGGTCCAAGATGAAAGATCTCAACCCAAAACATCAACTCCAGATTCCAACATTTACAGTCTCCTGTGTCTCCATAGCAATTATAAATAAGCTTATGGACAGTTCTCCAGAATAGAACCCTTGTACAATCTGGGGACCAACTGTACTTGCTAACTATCAATAATGGTTAGGTAGTTCTCGAGTAGATTGGGATAGTATTTTGGCCAGCACAGTGGTGCAACAGCACCAGCAATCGGTGTTCAATTCTCACTGTTATTGTACAGGGTTTTGTTTGTTTTCTTTGTGACCAAGTGGGTTTCCTGTCAGTTCCCTGGTTTCTTCCCACATTCAAATACAAGTTGTGCGCATGCTATGTTGGCACCAGAAGCATAATGACATTTGCAGGCTGCCCCCAACACTTCCTTAGACTGTGTTGGCTGTTATTGCAAATGATGCATTTCACTGCATGTCTTAAAGCAAGAACAGTACAGGCCCTTTGGCCCACTGTGTTATGCTGACCTTTTAACCTACTCTAAGATCAATCTAACCCTTCCCTCCTACATAGTCGCCCCCCCCACCATTTTTCTATCATTGATGTGCTTATCTAATAGTTTCTGAAATGCCCATAATGTATTTACTGTACCAGCACCCATGGCAGGGCATTCCATGCACTTTTCACTCTGTGTATAAAAAGCATATCTCTGACAACTGCCTGAAACTTTCCTCCAAACTCCTTAAAATGATGCTCCCTAGTAAGGCCATTTCTGACTTTTGATGTACTTGTGACAAATAAAGCTAATTTTAAAAATATTTATGCTCAGTTAAATGGAAGTTTAGAGCAGCCCATTGGTGTTGTCACCACTGAGAGTGGACACTGAGTTCTGGAGACCAACAGCACAGAGTTCTGAGCTGTGTTCATCCGGGTTAACTTAAATTTCTGAAGTGCAGTTTCTCACCTTTTAAGATTGATTCAAGTTTGTTTAATGTCATTTCCAGAACACAAGTGTAAAGGAAAACAAAAGAACTGCTCCTCTGGATCTGAAGCAGCATTTAAAAAAAAAGCACAATAAGATAAAGAACGCAATAATGAAAAAACGATGAACTCATGAACCCTACCTCACTATTTTTGCTTTCTTTTTGCACTTTTTATTTAATTTAATTTTTATATATACTTAGTGTAATTTATAGGTGTATTATTATTATTGGATTGAGTTGTTCTCTGATCTTGGCAATTTATTTGCAAATGCTTTATCACCATACGAGGAGACATTATCAGTGCACTGTTAATTGTGGTGTGTTATTATGTATTGTAATGTGCTGCTGCCTCAAAACAGCAAATTTCCTGACATATGCAAGTGATATTAAACCTGATTCTGATAATAACTATAAGTACATAAGTTAGCTTAGATTGATTTACATAGATTGATCTACATTGATGGTGTCCATAAAGTGACACTGCCTTTATCATACATCTAAAGTAAATAATGAACAATATGCACGGGGGCAAATCAGCGTGGAATAAGAAAAAACAACTAAAATGCATCAAAACAAAATTAAAACAAGTTCCAGTGAATTCAAAAGATCAAGTAGGAAACAGAGGTCTTAGTGGGACATTAAATCAGTACAGAGTATCAGCTGAACAAAAGCTGCAGTGTCTTGTCCTCGCTCCCTCACCCGTCACCCACATAAAAGTTGGCAGAAATAAATAACTGTAAATGAGTTCAGTGCATGAAAGAATCACTTGTGGGTAAGCCAACACTTTGATGCAGACTTTCAGGGCAGCTGTGGTTCTTGTTTGAAGTCTGGTTGTTCAGGTTACTAATAAATGGATAACAGTCTATTTAATATCACTTTTTAAAATTTAGTCAGCATTAAAGGTTTATGAGCCTATTTCATAACAGGGCTGAGCGAACTGTGCCCCTTTTGCGTTGTAAGGTAAAAACGATCATCTCAACCTTCAACACAAACACCGTCCACCTCTTGCCTCGATGCACAGAGTTGGCATCACAGGCAAGCAGATACGAGATCTCCATCCTGGGGATCCAAGAACACAGTCATGTACACCCTGACGAAGAGATAAGGTTCACAGAGGTATAGGGGATGCACCTCATCACCTCGTCCGCATGGAGACAGCCGACGACGATGTCAGCACAAGGTGGAGTAGGGCTGATGTTGAACCGCAAGGCGAAGAAGGCACTGAGGGGTGTAGTCTCAGTCAGTGACAGAATCCTTACTGCGGAATTCGACGGAAACCCGGCGACCTCTGTCATCATCTGTTACCCCCCCGCACAACTACAGCGAGGAGAAGGAGGTGGAGGCCTTCTACAGTAAATTTCCTAAAGCTGTCAATTCAGTACCGGCACGTAACTTCCTGGCTGTGCTTGGCGATTTTAATACCCAGGTCGGACTGGAAGATGTTCCATACTCATACCAAGACTTTACCAACAGAAATGGGCAATATCTAGTTGAGTTCATCCAGGAACACAGTCTCATTGCCGCCAACACACAATTCAAGAAGCGAGCTGGTAAACTGTGGACATATGAGAACAGAGCCTCCATCTACAGGAAACAGCTCGATTACATCCTCGTGAGAACAAAATGGCGTAATTGTGTGATCAACACAGAAGCCTACAGCACCTTCAACTCGGTCAGTTCCGATCACAGTAGTGTCAATGCAAGTGTGACTGAGCCTGTGGCAACCCAAAGCCACAGGTCCCAAGGAGAAGATAGACTGCAAGGCATTCTCCTCACAACCTGTTCTTCAAGCCCAGTACACACGAGGTGAGAAATTGCTTTGGCCCACTGGAAAGGGGGGAGGAAGAGACTGCCACCGACCGCTATGAACGGCTCATAGACGCACACACAGATGCAACAAAGAGTTTGCCTACTGTGAAGCGAATCAAGAAGAGTCGGATCTCGAAACATCCTGACGTCGTCTCAGCAAGAAGTGTGGTCAATGCTTGTCATGCCGAACATAGAAGCAGCGAAACAGAAGAGCTGAGAGACAAGTTCAAGACAGCAAAGAAGAATCTCTTTGCCACCTACGACTGACTGAAGGAAGGGGAGCTAGCTGAGAGGATTAGAGAGATAGAAGCTGCTAATGAAGACATGCAGCATGGAGAAGCATGGCGCCTAGTCAATGAGATCAGTAGACGGAAGATGTCCCCATTAGGTCAAATAACAGCAGAGGACCGTGCCCTGACATGGTTTAGCGATCACAGAAGAAGAAGAGGACATACCCACAATACTAACGCAAGTCGACATTGATGACGGCCCATTCACCATTGAGGAACTGAAGAAGGCCAAATATGCACTCAAACAGGGCAGGAGCACTGGACCAGATGGGGTACCACCAGATGTCCTGAAGAACTGCGACCTGGATGACTTGCTGGACATATGTAATACGGCACTGATGAAAGGTGACAAACCAGAACAGTGGTCACTCTCAAACATTATCCCAGTTCCCAAGTCTGGATCCCTCACAAAGACAGGTAACTACCGCGGTATCAGCTTGACCTGCATCTTAGCAAAGTTATACAATGGGATGATCTTGAACAGGATTCGCACCGCCATTGACCCTAAGCTAAGATTCAATCAGTATGGTTTTTGGCAGAAGCGCACAACAGTAATGCAAATACTTGCTCTCCGTAGGATCATCGAGGAACTCAAGAAGAACAACCTACCAGCCGTGCTTACTTACATCAATTTTCGCAAAGCTTTTGACTCCATTCACCGAGGTAAATTGCTGAAGATCCTGAAAGCTTACGGAGTGCCAGACCATCTACTGAGAGCAACAGAGTCCAGCTGTACCAAAACCATGGTGAAAGTTGTATCACCAGACGGAGAAACAGCAGTGTTTGAGCTCCTAGCTGGTGTGCTGCAAGGAGACACTCTGGCACCCTACATCTTTATAATTGTCCTTGATTACACTCTGCGTCAAGCTACCAAAGATCATGACAAGCTTGGTTTTACCACAAAACCAGGGTGAACCAAAAGGGTCAGACCAGTTACACTCACAGATCTCAATTTTGCAGATGACATAGTCCTGCTCTCTGATAGCAGCTACTGACAAAAGTGGAAATAGAATGCAGTAAAGTTGGACTTCACCTAAGTGCTAAAAAGACAGAGTACATGGCGTTTAACTGCGACGAAGGTACTCTCAAGACTGTAGAGAATGATACCATTAAGAAAGTCTTTGACTTACAAGTACCTCGGGTCAAGAATGATGAGATCGGAGAAGGACATAAAGATAAGGAAGGCGCTGGCATGGAGGGCTATGAACGACGCGAAGGAAATCTGGAAGTTGAACCTGACCAGAGGGCTTAAAAAGAGGATTTTCATAGCAGTCATAGAGTCCATTCTCACATATGGATGCGAGATGTGGACACTCACCAAGACGATGCGAAAGTCTCCAGATGGTTGCTATACACGAATGATCCGGATGGCTCTTGACGTGAGTTGGCAACAGCACATGACGAACGTTGAACTGTGTAACAACCCACCGATGCTCTCCACTAAAATCGAGGCGAGAAGACTGCAACTAGCGGGGCACTGTCTATGCCACCCCGAGCCACCTGCCAGCCTAGTCATCATATGGGAGCCCAAGCACAGGAGAATGAACCCTGGGTGCCCTCCCAAGACTATGGTCAACATGTTCCCAGAAGCGGCATGGCTAATGTAGATGAACTGAACACACTGATGAGGGAGAGGGAGAAGTGGAGAGTCTGTCATCGTGCCTGATGCCGGCCCCCTAGGCCTGAGTTGACATAGTAGTAGTAGTAGTAGTAGCCTATTTCTAGAATCCTCTACAATATAGTTCATTTTATTTTTTTATTTGACGTACAGACCCTTTTGGCCAAATGTGCCCGCGCTGCCCAATTACTCCCATGTGACAAATTAACCGACTAACTTTTATGTCTTTTGGATGTGGGAGGAGACCGGAGCACCCAGAGGAAACCACGTGGTCACAGGGAGAATGTAAAAGCTCCTTATGGACTGCAGTGGAAATTGATGGCGCTGCAATAGCGCTACCTAACTGCTGTATTGCCATGCCACCTCTTGTTCTTCTTATGAGGCCTTCCATTGGTCGGGGTCAACCATGGATGTTGCATCCCAGCTGTCTACGTGCTATGCAAGCCAGGGCAATATGACATAGAGAGCAAGCTGTTGCCCTTGTAGCAGGGCCCCCTCCCCTCAACATAGTTGATGAATCTAAAGTAATGGCAGAGACCAATACAGTTTGGCACCAGCGATGTCGCAGGAATTGCTAATCAATGTTGAACTCAATGTGGGACTGCCTTAGAGACTCCAGCTCTGGAATTTTCCTCAAGGTTTTCACCTGAAGCCTTCCCTGTGAGTTGGTATAGCCACAAAGCAGCAGAAGTTAAAGATCAGAATTTTCCTTCTCTTAGATGAGCTGCCACCCCAGCTCACAAACCCTATCTGCCCAAAATGACTGATTCTAAGGTGCCAGTAACTCACTTTTGCCCCTTCTCCTGTCAATGGAAGTGGCTTTGCTGTGCTTAGCAGCTAAGCCACACATGAAGGCTAGGAGTTGGACTTTGTTGTCAGAGACTATTTGAGGTGTATGCCATTGGGAGCATTTAATAGGTAGTGGAAGATTAACCCCATTACCTCTCCTGGCTATAACAACCATAGGAAACCTTAACACGAGGAAATCTGCAGATGCTGGAAATTCAAGCAACACACATCAAAGTTGCTGGTGAACGCAGCAGGCCAGGCAGCATCTCTAGGAAGAGGAACAGTTGATGATTTGGGCTGAGACCCTTCGTCAGGACTAACTGAAAGAAGAGCTAGTAAGAGATCGCTTACCTACACACATCCTCCCATATACTTTAAATCATCTCTAGATTACTTATAATATCTAATACAATGTAAATGCTATGTAAATAGTTGTTATACTGTATTGTTCAGGGAATAATGACAAGAAAAAAAGTCTGTACATGCTCAAACAGCGAGTGCTGGAGAGAGAACTTCCGGGTTTTCCCAATCCGCACATGCTGAACCCATGGATAAGGAGGGCCGAATGTACCCTTCAATTAAGAAATAAAATCAAAAGTGTGTGATTTTTCAATTATCATTCTAAATAGTTGTAGTATGCACATTACTAAAATAAATTTTATGTTCAATGCAGTTTTCAGACTGCGTAAAACAAAAAAAATTCCTGCTGGAGTAACGGTTGTTCCACGCAACTGTAAACAAAAACATTAGAGGGAACGTTGGTGGCAATACTTGTGAGCTGCCCCAGGACAATCTATCTTTGCCGATTTGATTTAATGCAAGAGATGCATTTCACTGTGTTCCAATGTACATGTGAGAAATAAAGCTAATCTTTCTCTCTTTGATGTATTTAATTGAATGAAATTGAGCCTTTCTTTGCCTCATGTCATTAAGAATATGGATTTCTCAATGAAAGTTTACATTGAGGCATGTTAACAGATTGTTTCAATGTTGGGCTCCACTATTGTGATCTACAGATCAGGACTAATTGTATTTATTTGCATAGAATGCTTTTTCATCATTTAAAGCCTGTTGGGATCAGAGCCTTCAAAAATAATAATTTTATGGCCTAACGTAAGTGGCAACTATAGAAAAGAATCCGCCACATTTCTGTGATTGTGGTGAAAAAGGATGTGGTTCTCTACTCCTTGAATAGAAAGTCGTAACAAAAATAATAAACTTGGTGAACCTGTTGGGGTCATCCTCTGTATTCGATGCTCCCAGTGCAGCCTTCTCTCCATTGGTGAAACCCGATGTTAATTGGGGCACCGCTTTGGTGAGCACCTCCGCTCCTTCTGCCAAAAGCAGAATTTCCTGGTGGCCAACGATTTTAATTCCCATTCCGACATGTTGGTCCAAGGCCTTCTCTTCTGCCACAATGAGGCCACTCTCAGGGTGGAGGAGCAAAACCTCATTTTCCTTCTAGGTAGCCTCCTACCCTTCATTCTCCTGCACCCCAGGGAGTAAAGATCCAGTGCAGCCAATCTGTCCCCATGACTCCGACTCTGCAGTGCAGGCAGCATCCTCGTAAATCTCTTCTGCGCCCTCTCAGTTCTTAGCAATGTCTTTCCTTGATCAATGCGACCAATATCCCCAGTGAGGCTTCAACTATGACTCAATATCATCACTGCTAAACTTGATGCCCTGACTGATGAAGGCCAGAATGCTAAACACCTTCTTCACCACCCTGTCTACTTGTAACCCGTACACTTTTACTCCCAGGTTTCTCTATTCACAACACACATCCATGTATTGTCATTCATTGTATATGTCCTACCTGGTTTGACTGCCCAAAATCGTCACCTCACAGTTACAGTATCTAAGTTGAAATCCACTTGCCATTCTTTAGCCCATCTCCCAGGAGCACTACCCTCCTATTCTCACAACTGTGTGCAATTACTTGACACATCTGCTTCTCTTTAGCCAGAGGGAGGTGAATTTGTGGAATTCATTGCCACGGGCGATTGTGGAGGCCAAGTCATTAGGTATATTTAAAGCAGAGGTTGATAGGTTCTTATTTAGTACAGCATCAAAGGTTATGGGCAGAAGGTAGGAGAATGGGGTTGAGAGGGATAATAAATCAGCTTTGATGGTATAGCAGAGCAGACTCGATGGGCCAAATAGCCTAACTCTGCTCCTGTGTCTTATGGTTTATAATGAAGCTTTGGTGGAAGCCAGTAGTTGCTTGAATGTGTCGCATTGTTGGCAATTCTAGTGATTAATATTTCATGTGTACTGTCTGCAGTAATGAAATGAGCTATAGCATATATTTGTTTGCACAAAGGTTAATGTGAATCCATTTTTAATGGATGATTACTGCAGAGTTGAATCTTTTTAATTGGAAAGTAATTATATGTCACCTTGTGGGACTTGATACAACGCTTTATTAATTTAAAATAAAGCAAAGTCAAACTACTTGGAAAATTGAATGAACAAAGCCAGACTTGCTACAGAGCCCCCCAAATGTGCTCAAGCTGTCTTTAAATTTTGGAGAAGCCCAGGTCTTAATTTAATTGCTCACTAAGTTGAGAATTGTCAGGCCATCTTTTTTTGCAGCAATGCTCAGCTGCATTTTTTGAGGCAACTGGATGCTCTATTTTCCTAATGTCTTCGGAATAAATCAGACAGGACAAATCCACACAGGAGAAGGAGGTGAGATGTTCAGGATGTGGAAGTGTGTTATCTCTCACTTTAGTTCCCAGTAGGTTAGGGACTGTCACTCTGTAATTCACAATAATTATCAAAAATCTCTTGGAAGCCACTAACTTCAAAAGAAGACACTGCAAATATGGGCAGCAATGCATTTTTAATTATTTTTATTCAAATTCTACCTAGAGCAAATGAAAAATACCTTAATAGAAAAGAAGGATTATACTGATGTATATTGATCATTTTTTAAATCATATTTTCATTGTTGATCACATTAATCTTTTTCTGAACTTGTATTTGTCATGAAGTATTAACTTATTGAATCCAGTTTCAATTGATCAATTTTGAAATGTGATATTGGCCCAGGCTTAATAAAAATATGCCAATAGAATACTTCAATTGCTTATTCAATGTCTGAATAAGATACTCAGAATCTTCTGTTGATACATATTTGTAAAACATTTATCAGTAAATTGGCCTGGTTTAATAAAAATTATGCCAATAAAATTCTTCAGTTTTCGGTCTCTTATATGTTGAGTGTCTGACTGAGGAGTTACCCAGAATAGGAGAATATTTTTCCAGTCTTCTGTTTGTGAGTATTTGTAGAACATTTCTTAGTGAACTTGGATTCCGAATTTTTTACACAAGGAGCCTATAGGAAAGCCAAGGCAAGCAACATTGCCCCCCACATTGGTAAATGTTCCCTAGAACCAAACAGTGAGCTCATTTTTTTTTTTTTTTTTTTTTTTTTTTTTTGCCCCCTTCCTTTCCAAGACTGCTAAAGGGTTTTGGCTTGAAACATTGACTGCTAATTTCCTATCATAGATGCTGCCTGACATGCTGAGTTTCTCTAGCATTTTTGAAAAAATATTTATTGACGTACAGTGCAGAATAGGTCCTTCCAGGCTTTTGATTGCATCAACCAGCAGCCTCTGATTTAACCTTAATCTAATCAAGTAACAATTTACAATGACTAATTAACCTAATAATCAGTATATCTTTGGAAACTGGAGCACCTGGAGGAAACCCATGCAGTCAGAGGGAGAATGTACATACTTCTTACAGATAGCAGCAGGAATTGAACCCGGATTCCTGGTACTCTGAAGAATTGTGCTAACCATTACGCAATGGTGCCACCCCTACACACTAGGCTGTGTGTGTGACTCTGGATTTCAAGCATCTGCAGAATCTCTTGTGTTTATCTTAAAGGAGATGATAGTTTTAAAGTTACAGGCTTCCTGTTAGTGGAATAAAGTGACAGGTTTCATCTATTCCCTGCCAGCTTGTACTGCTTCCCCTCTACCTAACTACTTTTTCTGGCTTCCTGACCTTTCTTTGCCAGTCCTGATGAAGGGTTTCAGCCTGAAATGTTGACTGTTTATTCCTATCCATAGAATGCTGCCTGAACTGTTGAGTTCCTCCAGCATTTTGTGAGTGTTGAGCTAACATCAGTCCTTTTCCCACGACCATTGAAAGGTGAAACTAATTGTCTGAGAACGTGGTGCATTAAGCTGTAGAGAGTCAATTTCCACACAACTGTCCATGAATTAAGGAAAGGAAGGGGGAAGAAACCAGAATGAGAAGGTGGAGGAGGGGAAAGAGTTCAAGCTGGAAGGTGATGGGTGAAGCCAGGTGAGGGGGAAGGTGGTAGGTGAGGAGGGGAATAAAGTGAGAAGCTGGGAGGTGATGGGTGGAAGAGTTAAAGAACTGAAGAAGAAGAATCTGATCGGAGAGGTGAATGGACCATGGGAGAAAAGGAAGGAGGTGGGGCACCTGAGGGAGGTGATGGGCAGGTGAGGAGAGGAGGAGTAAGGGGAAGTTTGAATGAGGAATGAAAAAAATAGATAAGTGGGAGAGGGAGAAATTTACAGACATTAGGGAAATTGAAGCTCATGCTATCAGGTCAGAGGCCACTACCCAGACAGAATAAGAGGTGTTGCTCCTCCAAACTGAGACAGTCATCATGGTAGTAGAGGAAGCCATAGGCCGATATGTCGGAATAGGAATGGGAAGTCAAATTAAAATGGGAGGCCAAGCTCTATCGTGGACATTGCAGACTTGATGGGCCGAATAGCCTAATTCTTCTCCTATGTTTTAGGGTTTATTCCGACCAAGGAAGGCATTTAGGATCAGAAACAGATGCTTTATTTGTAAGAATAAAGTGGAAAGACTTAGGACTTCAAACTTTGAAAAGCATTTCATTTCATGGGATGCGAGGGTGATTGACAATGCCAATATTATTGTCCCTTATCACCCTTGAGAAGGAGGCGGTGATCGCTGCCTTCCTTCTATTGAAGATGCTCCCACAACTCTGCTAGGGATTTTATCCAGCAACAATGAAAGGACTGTTGATTATATTTCCTCATTAGGGATGGTGTAAGGCTTGGAAGGAGAGTGCTGGCTGGTGGTGTTCCCTCTTAGCACTCCAAATGGTCTCTGAGTTTGCAGAGATACTGACTTAAGACATAGGAGTAGAATTAGGCCACTCAGTCCATCGAGTCTGCTCTGCCATTTCTATCATGGTAGATTTATTATTCCTCTCTACCCCATTCTCCAGCCTTCTGCCCAGAACCATTGACACCCTTACTAAACAGGAACCCATCAGCCTCTGCTTTAAATATATCCAATGACTTGGTCTCCATAGCCATCTACAACGAATTCCATATTCACCAATATATAGCTAAAGAAATTCCCCCTTATCCCTGTTCTAAAAAGACGTCCTTCTATTCTGAGGCTGTGATAGCTAAGATGTTCAGCGCTATTGAACTGGAAGTGTTTCACTACCTTGGGAGTTACTAAAATTTTGGTAGGGCTGATAATTGTTTTGCAATACCGTATCTGTCTCACTGACAAATATTTTCCAAAATAATATGTTCTGGTGATGGAAACTGATTATGGTGACTTCACCTCTATCTGTAGTCCGTGTTTTTCTGCAAGTATGAAATGTGAAATGTGATAGTGCAATGTATGAAATGATGTCATATAGTTGTACTGAAATGTACTAAGTGGCTTGTTAGATATAAAAATGATAAAGGTAAGATATGTCTACCACATGTACATTCATAGATGAAACATTTCAAGATTCAAGTTTATTTCTCATAAGACCATAAGACATAGGAGCAGAATTAGGCCAAAAGGGTCATCGAGTCTGTTCCCACCATTCAATCATGGCTGATCTTATTTTTCTATCTCCTCCTCAGTCCCACTTCCCAGCCTTCTCCCCGTAACTTTTGGTGCGGTGTCCAATCAAGAACCTATCAATCTCTGTCTTAAGTACGCCCAATGACCCGGCCTTCACAGCTGCATGTGGCAACAATTTCCACAAATTCACCCCCCACAAATTCCATAAATGTCACGTGTACATGGAAACATACAGTGAAATAGCTGTTTGTGTTAACAACCAACAGAAACAAGGGTGTACTAGGGGCAGCCCGCAAGTGTTTGCACACATTCCAGTGCCAACATAGGATATCGACAATGCTCACATCTACCTATGATACTCGGCTCTGTAACACATCAATAAAAGCGTAATTTGCATCAAATCAAATCAGTGAGGATTGTGCTGGGCAACCCGCAAGTGTCACCATGCTTCCGGCACCAACATAGCATGACCATAATTCACTAACTTTAACCCAGTGGTCCCCAACCACCGGGCTGCGGACTGGTACTGGGCTGCAAAGCATGTGCTACCGGGCTGCAAGGAAATGATACGAGTGAGCTGCAGCTTTCCTCATTCCCTGTCACGCACTGTTGAACTTGAACATAGGGTTGCCAACTGTCCCGTATTGCTGGGACATTCCGTATATCGGGCTAAATTGGTTTGTCCCATATGGGACTGCTCTTGTCCCATATTTCCCCCGCTAAGGTAGAGCGTTCCTATGAAACCTTTCGTGCTGAAATGGCGTGAAGCGAAAAAGCAATTACCATTAATTTATATAGGAAAAATTTTTGAGCGTTCCCAGGCCCAAAAAATAACCTAACAAATCATACCAAATAACACATAAAACCAAAAATAACACTAATATATAGTAAAAGCAGGAATTATATGATAAATACACAGCCTATATAAAGTAGAAATAATGTATGTACAGTGTAGTCAGGAAATTTAAGGCAAAATGGATTTGTGGGGAAAAAAATTGGCACGTGCGCGCGTGCGCACACAGGTGCACACGCAGGGGTTCATGGTCATGGTGGTCTTTCCTGGGGTAAAGTGTCCCGAGATTTGACTGCTACTTTTGTCCCTTATTTGGGAGTGAGAAAGTTGGCAACCTTAACTGTAAAAGACATGTTGAGGTGAGTTTAACCCTACTTGAACACCCCCCTCTCACTTGCAAATCTCTTACTAGCTTTTCTTTCAGTTAGTCCTGATGAAGGGTGTCAGCCCGAAACGTTGACTGTACCTCTTCCTAGAGATGCTGCCTGGTCTGCTGCATTCATCAGCAACTTTTATTTGTGTTGCTTGAACACCCCACCCCCCAGTTGGCCGGTCCACAAGAATATTGTCAATATTAAACCGGTCCGCAGTGCACAGAGGGTTGGGGACCCCTGCCGTAACCCATATGTCTTTGGAATGTGAGAGGAACCCATAAAGTTATGGAGAGAGCATACAAACTCTTTATAGATTGCAGTGGAATTGAATCCTGATCTGTGATTGCTGGCATTGTAAAATGTTGCGCTAATTGGCATGCTACTGTGTTGGAAGGAGAGCAGACTACTGTAACCAGTTTAAGTTTATTTCATTCATTTTTCTGCCTGACCGTTACCTCAGTTGGTTGTCGATGATTGGGGTCATGAACCCTGTCAATTACTTCAGTAGGATTTGCGATTGAATTTCATCCCCTACACAATTTACAAATCTTGTCGTAAATCAACTCTCTTTGGCCTATGCAAGTTGTTTTATCTTTGCTGTGTGTCTTCATGTAAAAGCTTCAAAAGGCATTGGATCTGATCCAATGCCCAGCTTGTTTACGAGATCAAAGAATAACCATTGTTTTTCTGAACCAACCCTCTACCGGTAGAGTTTTCCCAACCACCTATTAAAATTACAAACTTCAGGAGTAATGCATGTTTTCTGTTCAATGCTTTCCAGCTGAAACAGCGATGAAACGAACAGAGGTAATTTATTATTAAGGTATAGCAAACCTAACCACAGACTTGTCAATCACAAACGAGAAAATGTACAGATGCTGGAAATCCAAAGCAACACACACAAAATGCTGGAGGAACTCAGCAGGCCAGGCAGCATCTATGGGGGAAAAAAAGTACAATCGACATTTCGGGCCAAGATCCTTCGGCAGGACTAGAGAAAAAAAGGCCTAAAATGTTGACTGTACTCTTTTCCATAGATGCTGCCTAGCCTGCTGAGTTCCTCCAGCATTTTGTGTGTGTTGCATAGACTCGTCAATAAGGTTTGAGGTCAGGTATAATTACCATAATTTATGTTCTTTAGGTTTAGGATGCATTAGTAATGTCATTGGTATTGAATAGAATTTTAAAACAAAGCTCCGTCTGCTGATCAGGATAGCTCTATAAATAAACTATTCTGCTTTGTGAGGTCAATAACATGAAAAAAAGCAGTAAGATTATTTTCATACTTTGGTTATAGGAAGACAGACTTGTACTCAGTGGGAGGTTCAGTGTGTTGATGAGTTTTATTCAAGGACACAGATTGATCATTCATTAAGGATGTTGTTAGGAGTAATGGTATGATACTCTTAAGGCAACATGCCACAAGAATTCATCAGATATTGTGGAGCACTTTGATTAATATTGGTAATAAATGCCGGGGCATGAAGAAAGGCAATGGAAGGACATTTACTGAATGCAGATTATTGCTGAAGGTTTATTCTGTCATTTGATGATACGGATTGAAATAAATAGATTGGTGGTTGCATTACTAGCGGGGCTTGTTCTAACAGAACGTGAATGTGGTGTCATTCCTCAATAACGTGGTCAGCTGCTGATCAGACTGGACGGTGCTTTACCATAGTATTAGGTACAATGGGTAGGAGAAACCATAAGACACAGGAGCAGAATTAGGCCACTCAGCCCATCATATCTGCTCCACCATTCCATCATGGCTGATTTAATTATCCCTTTTGACCCCATTTTCCTACCTTCTCCCCATAACCTTTGACACCCTGACTAGTCAAGAACCCATCAACATCCGCTTTAAGTGTACCCAATGACTTTGCCTCCACATCCATCTGTGGCAATGAATTCTACAGATTCACCTTCCTCTGGCTAAAGAAATTCCTCCTCATCTTTGTTCAAATGTAACATCATTCTATTCTGAGGCTGTGTCCTCTGGTCCTAAACTCCCCTCCACATCCAGTTTATCTAGGCCTATCCAGGCCTTTCAATATTTGATAGGTTTCAATGATATCCCCTCCCCATTCTTCTAAACTGCAGCAAGTGCAGGTCCAGAGCCATCAAACACTTCTCATATTTTAACCCTTTCATTGCTGGGATCATTCTCGTGAACATCCCCTGGACGCTCTCCTGTGCCCGCACATCTTTTCTTAGATAAGGTGCTCAAAACTGAACCTGGGTCACTGGTGCTGCAATAGCGTTGTGCCAGCAACACTATGGTGCTGCCCCATGTTCATTCAAATATACAGTGAAATGAGTCGTTCGTATTGCAACCGACACAAGGATGTGCTGGGGTGAGCTGCCATTGTGGGCTGATGCACACCCACAATGGTCAGCTTTTTGGTGGCATTTATTTACTAGTGTATTGGGCAGTTTTCCCACAATAATTTCATTTATTGCTTTGCTGGAAAAGCTACTTAATACTATAATACTGTCGGTTTGGAAGCTGGATACCTCATTGAGGGGTCATCCATAGAAAGATTGAGCAGCTTCAAGTTTCTGAGTGTCAGCATCTCTGAAGATCTATCCTGGGCCCAACATACTGATGTACAGTAAATACAAAGAAGGCATGCCAGTGGCTCTATTTCATTAGGAGCTTAAGGAGATTTGGTATGTCATTAAAAACGAGCAAGTTTGTACAGCTGTGGAGAGCATTATGCCTGGTTGTATTACATTCTGGTGTCGAGGGGCCACTGCACAGGATTGCAAAAGCTGGGCAGGGTTACAAACTCAGCCAGCTCCATCGTGGCTACTAGTCTCCCCAGCATCGAGGACACCTTCGAAAGTAGACACCTCGAAAAGGTGGCATCCATCAATAAGGCCCCTCCCCACCCAGAACAATGCCCTCTTGTCATCACTACCGTCAAAGAGGGAGTACAGGAGTCTGAAGACACACACTCAAAGTTTGAAGAACAGCTTCTTCCCCTCCACCATCAGATTTATGAATGGATCAATAACCCATCAACACTACCTCACCATTTGCATTATCTATTTATTTTTAATATATTTCTTATTGTAACTTATAGTAATTTGTTTTGTGTTGTACTGGCCTGCTGTCACAAAGCATCAAATTTCAAAGTAGAACTATTCCTCTGAGATTAATTTTCTTATGGGCATTCACAGTAAATACAAAGAAACACAATAGAATCACTGAAAAGCTGCACATGAACAAAGACAAACAAACAATGTGCAAAAGACAACAGATTGTGCAAATGGAATCAGCTTTATTATCACTGGCATATGTTGTGAAATTTGTTAACTTAGTGGCAGCAGTAATATTTACTGTAATTGATGTACTTATTTATTTTTTCTATGTTATATGTTGCATTGTACTGCACCTGGTCTAACCTGGTCCCAACATATTGAGTCCCAGCAATTTTATGTGTGTTGCTTGAAATTCCAGCATCTGCAGATTTCCTCATGTTTGCATCCCAACATATTGACGAAGCTATAAAGAAGGCAAGGCAGTGGCTATATTTCATTAGAAGCTTGAGGAGATTTGGTTTGTCACCTTAAACACTCAAAAACTTCTACAAATGTACCATGGAGAGCATTCTGATAGGCTGTATCACTTCCTGGTATGGGGGTGGGGGGAGCAGGAGGGGGTGCTACTGCACAGGATTGAAAGAAGCTACAGAAAGTTGTAAAATTAGTCAGCTCCATCTTGGGTGCTAGCTTCTGTAGTTACCAAAACACCTTCATGAAGCGGTGCCTCAGAAAGGTGACATCCATCATTTATGGCCCCCATCACCAAGGGCATGGCCTCTGCTCATTGTTACCATCAGGGAGGAGGTACAGAAACCTGAAGGCACACACTCAATAATTCAGGAACAGCTTCTTCCCCTCTGACATCTGATTCCCAAATAGAAATGAACCACTGAATACTACCTTACTTTTTATAATTTCTGTTTTTGAGATTCGAACAACAATGGTTGTATCATCAGCAAATTTATAGATGTGCTTTCCAATCTGCACAGATTGTGGTCTTCTGGTTATGAAGTTGAAGATCCAATTGCAGAGGTCCAGGTTCTGTAGCCTATTGATCAGGATTATGAGATGATCAACATCCTGACATGTGTTTGTATTGTCCAGGTGATCCAAGGCCATGTGAAGAGCCATTGAGATTGCATCTACCGTAGGTCTGTTGTGGCAATAGGCAAATTGCAGTGGGTCCGGGTCCTTGCTGAGTCAGAAGTTCATTCTAGCCATGACCAACCTCTCAAAGCATTTCATCACTGTAGTTGTGAGTGCTACTGGGTAATAGTCATTAAGGCAGTTCACACTACTTGTCTTGGGCACTAGAATAACTGTTGCCCTTTTGAAGCAGGTGGGAACCTCTGACCATAGCAATGAGATTGAAAATACAAACAAAAAAGAATAAAACTAAATAATGATAATAAATAAATGAACAATAAATATTGAGAAACATGAGTTGTAGAGTCCTTGAGTCCATAGGTTGTGGAATCAGTTCAGTCACAAACAAGAAAATCTGCAGATGCTTTTCCATCGATGCTGCCCGGCCTGCTGAGTTCCTCCAGCATTTTGTGTCTGTTGCTCTGAATCAGTTCAGTGTTGGGGTGAGTGAAGTTATCCACACTGGTTCAGGAGTCTGATGTTTGAAGAGTAATAACTGTTTCTGAACCTGTTAGTGACAATAAACCTGATTCTTATTGTGAGATATGGTTCAGATTCTGATGCTGAATATCACTTATGTTTCAGACTGGGGAAAATTGATGATGCTAACACACTCACTAATGAAAGTAAGTCAAAGCCAAAATAGATATATCTGCAGCGATTAGAGCTTCATAGTAATGTCTACAGTTGGTGGTTGTATTCATTATGATCATATAATCAGTGAGTGATCTCACCTAAAAGCCTAATAACAGTAAAGGAGCCTCTGGTTCAAATGTACCCTGCACAGTGTTAGTAACAAATATGTTAATTGTTCTGAAGTGTTTTCTCCTCCTGCCATTTGCAATAAACCCATTTAAATCATAGCATTTTGATGAAAAATAATTCACATTATTGCAATGCGTTTGTCACAGAGAGCAAGGCCAATTTATAATCTGTCAGATGCGAGGTGACTGAGTTGGGCAACACTGTCCTCAATCTATTTACTTATTTAGTTAATTTATTTAATTAGACATACGGCGCCAAGCTGCACTGCCCTGCAGCCCACTTATTTAAGCCTAGCCTAATCACAGGACAATTTACAATGACTGATTAACCTATTAAACGGTATGTTTTTGGACTGTGGGGGGAAATTGGAGCACCTGGAGGAAACACACGTGGTTACAGCAGAACATCCTTACAGATGGTGCTGGAATTGAACTCTGAAGACTGAGGCTGCAAGCTGTAATAGCCTCATGCTGACCGCTACACTACCATGGTAACCCAACTTGGGTTTGTTTTCTCCCTGGCTGCCTGCCAAAGCAAGGATCTCCCAGGCTGTTGATGAAAGAAGAGGGTGGAGCTTATTGGCCTTCAGAGCCAGTCAGTAAACAGTGTTCCATTATTTTCTATTGACACTTCAGCACTGAATAGTTTAGTGCCACTTTGAATTTGTCGGAGTTTGTATTCTATTTGTACTAGTCACAGATACATGGCAAGAGCTTCTCAAATAAGTAGAAGGCACAAGAGACTGTAGATGCTGGAATCTGGAGCAACACAAAAAACTGAAAGAATTCCACAAGTCAGGCAGCATCTATGCAGTTGAACAGAGAGTGTTCAAGTGCATGGAACGTACTGCCAGGGGTGGTGGTAAAGGCAAATACATTAGGGACATTTAAGAAACTCATACATGGATGAAAAAAATGGTTGGCTATGTGTGAGAGAAGGGTTAGGTTGTTATTGGAGTAGATTTGAGTGTTGGCACAACGTTATGAACCAAAGGGCCTATAATGTGCTCTACTGTTTCATGTAGGAAGATCAATCTAAAGTTTTTTCAAAAAAAGTCGAATGTGAAGTATTTTTAAAGATGAAAGGTAAGCTTTATTTGTCATGTACATTGAAACATACAGTGAAATACATCTTTTGCATCAAATCAAATCAATGAGGATTGTGCTGGGATTTCATCTAAGCAACTGCTGCTAGTGGCTCAGATGTGACAGGAGAACAGGAATTGTCTTCCGAGCTGGTACTTTGCATTGAGGGGAGCGGCTGCCTGATGTCCTGCCTCACTCTGTTTAATGCACTGTTAATGGGGAGCAGCTGCTGTAGCTGAATGCCATGGTGAGCTACCTCCGATGCAGCTGTCCTTGTCACAGCTGCTCGACATCACTAATGCTGTCATGTGTGGAAACGCAGATACCAGTCAAATGTTTATTCTCACCTGGATCTTCGGGAGATTATTTAGAAACTTTTTTTTAAACAAGAAATCAAAATTAGCTTGGATGCATAGTAAGAAGTGATTGTGAGTATGGCTACAGGTTTAAAGCTGCTTGTGTTTCATCTTCACCCTCCCACCACTCACTCCCCTAATGCTGTGCATTGGGGCTACTGGTTGTCAGCTTTAACCTGCTGTGCAGAGGTGGAGAAAAAGGATCTCTGCTCAAGGATAGTGGGCTCCTCCTTGATGATGTAAGAACCCTGGGGAGAGTTCAGAAGAAAGCCAGTGCATCTCCTTGGTGAGCTTGGAACCTGAGCTGGAGGGAGAGTTGGTCACTGGGGTCAGTTTTGAATTGCTCTACCAAAGAGCTGGCACAGACAAGCTGAGCTGAATGGCTTTGTACCCTTTCATTCAGACTTTGATTCCCTTTCATTGCTGAAACCTGACCGAGAGCAATGCTGCATTTTCACGCAATGGCGAGGTCCTGATGTCTTGAAGAAAGATGCTTCTGCTTTCATTTACAAACGAGAGAGTCCTGCTGAAGGGTCTCGGCCCGAAATGTCGACTGTACTCGTTTCCATAGGTGCTGCCTGGCATGCGGAGTTCCTCCAGCATTTGTATGTGTTGCTCTGCTATCATTTGGTTGGATGGTTTCATGCACAAACGTACACAGTGTGACATTTTCCTTGGGCAGTTCTTTGCTTTCCTGACTGAATGAATGACTTTTGTCACAATAAGACCATTGGACCATAAAACATAGGAGCAGAATTCCACCATTCGTCCCATCGAGTCTGCTTGTCATTTGAACAGGCTGATTTATTTTCCTTCTGAACCCCATTCTCCTGCCTTCTCCCTGTAACCTTTGACGCCCTTACTGATCAAGAACCTTCCAATCGACCTATCTATCTATCCATTCAGCTATCCATCTAGCTATCTATATTTATTTATTTATCTATCTCTGTCTGTCTATATATTTTTTGTTTTTTGTATTAGCACAGTTTGTCTTCTTTTGCTATCACTTGTTCATCAGCCATGTGTGGTTTTTCATTGATTCTTTTGTGTTTCTTTGACCTACTATGAATGCCTGCAAGAAAGTGAACTCAGGGTACTATTATCTCGTGACATATAAGTACTTTGATAATAAGTTTACTTTGAACTTAAATATACCCAATGACTGCTGTCTGTAGCAATGAATTCCACAGATTCACCACCCTCTGGCTGAAGAAATTCCTCTTCATCTCTGTTCTAAAGGGACATCCTTCTATTCTGAGGCTGTGGCCTCTTGTCCTAGTCTCCCCCACTATTGGCAACATCATCTCCACATCCATTCTATCCAGGTCTTTCAATATTTAGTATGTTTCAATGAGATTCCCCTTGATTCTTCTAAATGCCATGGGAAACCAGTATTTATTATGGGTGTTCAGTGCCTAGCTACACAGACATCTGAGGCTGTGCAGTGATGTCTGGTGATGGACAACTCTCAGGTCATGTGTTTTGCATGAAGTAGTGCAAGACTCATGAATGGTGTAGCTCTGAGACACTGAAGCAGATCTCTCGAGGGGCCAAGTTGATCCATCTTCATCTGGAGAAGTCTTGATATTTCACCAATTCTTTGCCCACAGAAAGATTTAAAGATGAGCTTTATTTGTCACGTGTATATTAAAACATCGAAACACAGAGTGAAATGTGTCATACACACAAAATGCTGGAGGAACTCAGCAGGCCAGGCTGCATCTATGGAAGAGAGTACAGTCGATGTTTCGGGCCAAGACTCTTCGGCAGGACCGAAATGGTGGCTGTACTTTTTTTCCATAGATGCTGCCTGGCCTGTTGAGTTCCTCCAGCATTTTGTGTATGCTGCTTGGATTTCTAGCATCTGCAGATTCTCTCGTTAGTGAAATGTGTCATTTGCGTTAATGACCAACACAGTCTGAGGATGTGCTGGGGATAGCCTGCGAGGCACCAACATAGCATGCCAACAACTTACTAACCTTAATCTGTACATCTTTGGAATATGGGAGGAAACTGGAGCACTCAGAGGAGTGTATGATCAGAGAACACAGAAGAGTCATCATCATCATCATCATGTGCCGTGTCGTATGATATAGGCAATCCTGGTTTATGTCTCCCTATTCATGTGTCTGTCTAAAAGCCTCTTCAATGCTGCTATATGATTCCTCTTCCATTCTTGGCATTGTAAGAAGAACTTGCTGTGCACATCTTCTCTAAACTTTCTCCCTCTCACTTTAAATACCTGTCCTTTAGTGTTTCATGTTTCTATCTAGGGAAAAAGATTCTGTCTCTAAACCCTCTAATAATTCCATAAACATCACTGAAGTCTCCCTTCAGCTTCTGATGCTCCAGAGAGAAAAATAAACAACCCAAGTGTGTTCAACCTCTCCTTATAATCCAGACAGCATCCAAGTAATCCTCTTCTGCACCCTTACATCCTGATGAAGGGTCTCAGTCCAAAACGTTGACTTGTTTATTCCTCTCACAGATGTTGCCTGATCTGCTGAGATCCTCCAGCATTCTCTGTGTTGGACAATACTCCTGCATCAAAGTACATTTATTATCGAAGTATGTATACTACAAACGTATATACAACTTTAAGATTTGTCTCCTTATAGGTAACCAGAAAACAAAGAAACAAATTGAACCCATTGAAAAGAAGACTGTAAAACACCCAACATACAGAAAAAGAAACTAATCATGCAAACAATAAAAGTAAGCCAATAACATTCAGAGCTGAAGTTCACAAAAGTGCAGGCTAACTAATGCTTTATGTAGCTGCAACATGACTTCCCATCTCTTTTACTGAATGGCATGACTAATGAAGGCAAGGATCCCTTCTGCCTTCCAGTGGGCATGGGATACTTGAAATTGCTATGACATTTCAATTAATTTGAAGCAGCATTCAATATAACAAGCTCCCAAAAACACAATTAATGCTTCCATCCTGAACCTTTTTTAAAGACTGATTTGTTGGAAAATTCCTAAAGAGGCTGGATGGAGGAGCAGTTATTGATTCTGGGGAAACCAGATGGGATTTGGACCTTTCTTCTTCACATCACCACTTGTATCACAGGTGGCGTTGCTTCTGTAAAAAGGATTTTGATGTAGATAATATGTTCTATCAGCAGAATTATTACATTAGTGTTATCCAATACATTAACCGTTAGCCCCGTGAGCTTTCCAATGAAGCTAATTATACTTTTACCCAGGAAATTGATAACGATGAGTATTGGACAGTTGATAGGATGTGCCATAAGTATTCATATAGCTCAACATCTGGACACAAAGATTTTTATTTAATTACAAGAAAGATTGGAAGCAATATGTGTCAATGTTCCAGGATTTGGCATAGATCAAACGATAGGGTCTTTTAAGAGACTCCTAGATGGCTACACGGAGCTTAGAAAAATAGAGGGCTGTGGGTAAAGCCTAGGCGGTTCTAAGGTAGGGACATGTTTGGCACAGCATAGTGGGCCAAATGGCCTGTATTGTGCTGTATGTTTTCTGTGTTTTTATCACGTGTCCCCTATGTTGGTAACAATTTATTTCTTTATTTTTTGTCTTTGCACATTGTTGTTTTTGTCAGTCTTTGTGCATAGTTTTTTTTTTTGAAAATACTGTTGTATTTATTTTCCTGTGAATATTTGGAAGAAAATGGTGATGTATACATACTTCGATAATGAATTAACGTTGACTTTGATCGGTTGTTTGCTAACGTAAAGTTTGCTGTGGATGGGGTTGTTTGGGAGCAGCAGTGTTGCATGGAGAGGTGGGTGAGCTGTCTTATACCAGTTGGAGTGTTGACCCTGCCCATTAGCTCTTACAGACTGCTCCTTCACAAAGGGTGTCATCTGCAGGCATCGATCAGATGGACAGCCAGAGACCTTTTCCCAGGTCAGAAATGGCTAATATGAGGGGGGCATAATTTTACAGTGATTGGAGGTAAGTATGGGAGGGTGGTGGGAATGTAAGAAGTAGGTTCTTTTTACACAACGAGTGGTGAGTGTGTGAGCCAGGGTTGGTGTAAAGAC
Source organism: Mobula birostris (assembly GCF_030028105.1). Taxonomy (NCBI): domain Eukaryota; kingdom Metazoa; phylum Chordata; class Chondrichthyes; order Myliobatiformes; family Myliobatidae; genus Mobula; species Mobula birostris. The sequence continues at coordinate 42,447,560 of NC_092389.1, forward strand.
ATACACTAGGGGCATTGAAGGGACTGGTAGTTAGGCACACTAATGACAGAAAAATGGAGGGTTATGTGGGAGAGAAGGGTTAGATTGATCTTAGAGTTCATTTATTCATTAGGTGCGGTGCCATATGATCTGGGCAATCATGGTCTTTCCATGACCATGATTGTTATTGGTAATTTTTGCTACAGAAATGCTTTGCTATTGCCGCCTTCTGGTCAGTGTCTATACAAGATGGATGACCCCAACCATTATCGGTACTCTTCAGAGATTGTCTGCCTGGCGTCAGTGGTCACATAACCAGGACTTGTAATCTGCACCAGCTGCTCATACGACCATCCACCACCTGCTCCCATGGCTTCACATGACCCTGATCAGGGGGCTAAGCCTTGCCCAAGGGTGATCTGCAGGCTAGCGGAGGGAAGGAGTGCCTTACACCTCCTTTGGTAGAGACTCATTTCCACCCCACCACCCAAAATCTTAGAGTATTTTTATTTAGGGATGCAGCGTGAAATAGGACCCCCTAGCCCTTCAAGTTACGCCACCCCAGAAACCCCTGACAACCCTATTCCAATCACAGGACAATTTACCATGACCAATTAACCTACCCCAGTACTTCTTTAGTCTGTGGGAGGAACACTAACACATTCTACAGGGAGGACGTACAGAGACACCTTACAAAGGACGCTGGAACTAAACTCCGAACTCCAGCGCTCTGAGCTGTAATAGTGTTGCGTTAGCTGCTACGCTACCATGGCACAATAAGTTGGCACAACCTTGTGGGCCGGAGGGCCTGTAATGTTTTATGTTCTATCTCGAGCCACTTCTGGACAGGGAGCAGAAGTCAGATTTACTGTTCCTGGCAATCATGATAAGAAAAAATTAAGCTCATCTGATTTCTAGAAGTTACACCCTGAAGTGTTGCCTGATCAAATGATTCCAGAGTTTCAAATTCTCGTGAAAGAGTTTACTCTGAATTGGTGGAAGATTTAGTTTTGCAAATGTACTTACATTATTTATATAAAACTCAAGTATTTTCATCATGCATTTCATCTCAAAATACTCCACAGCCAGTTAAGTAATTTTGGAGTGTAACCTCTACAATAGCGTGAGAGGGAGGTGTATCACTGAAATCATTACAAATGGTGTTGCTGCACTTGTACCTCAATGTTCAAAGTAAATGTATTATCGAAGTTCATAGAGTTACCACATGCTACCTTGAGATTCATTTTTTTGCAGGCATTTACAGGGGGGGGAAAAAAGAAATGCAATAGAATCTATGAAAACCCATACATAAAAAAAAGACTGACCAGCAATTTGCAAAAGAAGTCAAACTGTGCAAATAAAAAAGCTTAAAAAATATTGAGAACATGAGTTGTAAAGAGACTGTAGGTCATGGAATCAGTTAAGAGATGTGGATGACTAAAGTTACCACGTCGGTTCAGGAGCCAGATGGTTGAGGGGTAATAACTGTTCCTGAACCTGGTGGTGTGGGTCCTGTACCTCCTTCCTGATGGTTGTGATGAGAAGAGAGCATGGCTTGGATGATGGGGGTCCTTGATGATGGATGCTGCTTTCTTGTAGCAGCACTCTGTGTAGATATACTTGATGGTGGGGAGGGCCTAGCATGTGATGGACTGGGCTGTGTCCACCACTTTCCATGTACTTGTGACTAATAAGTTATCTCTAAGAGAAACTGAAATGGAATCTCTTGAGTGTGATGCATTCCTGTCTTGAAGGTGTGCTGTTTGTGGATGGAGATGAATGAATGATCTTACTCTGCGAGTTGTTTGAGTTGAAGAATGTGGTTCTGGGGTTGGGCAAGGATGTAACTGAACCTGAAACTAAGCATTAAATGTACTGAAATTAACTGCAGCTTGTTTGTGTCCTGATAGGAAATCACACTTCCTTTTGCTGTCAATATGTTATTTAGAATCTCAAAGCTGTGGTTTAACCTTGTGGTCAAAATAAATGATTGATGCTGTTATTTTGCACCTTATGTTCTCTTCGTGGCTTCTGTTTTTAAAAGCAATGTCCAGACACTTCACAGCTGATATTACATCAAAGATGTAATGCTGAGGCTTTCAGAGGCATTGGTCAGACCACACTTGGAGTACTGTGAGCAGGTTTGGGCACCTTATCAAAGAAAGGATGTGCTGGCATTGGAGAGGGTCTAGAGGAGGTTCGTGAGAATGAAAGGGTTAACGTATGAGGAGCGTTTGATGGCTCTGGGCCTGTACTTGCTGGAGTTTAGAAGAATGAGGGGGGAACCTCATTGAAACCTATCGAATATTGAAAGGCCTAGAGAGAGTCAACATGGAGAGCGTGTTTCCAATAGTGGGTGAGTCCAGGATCAGAGGGCACAGCCTCAGAATAAGAAGTATGTACCGTGGGACAGAGATGAGGAGGACTTTCTTTAGAGTGTGGTGAATCTGGAATTCATTGGCGGATCACTGTGGAGGCCAAGTCACTGGGTATATTTAATGTGGAGGTTCATAGGCTCTTGACTGCTAGGGTGTCAAAACTGATGGGGTTGGGAGAGATATTAAATCAGTGATGATGGATTGGCAGAACAGGCTGGATAGGTTGAATGGTCTTGATCAGAATTGGAAAGGAAGGAGGAAGAAGCCTTAGATACAAGCTGGAATGTGATAGCTGAAAGGGAGGTGGGTGGGTGGGAGGGGGGAAATGGAATAGGAGGCTGGGAGGTGATTGGTGGAAAAGGTAAAGGACTGGAGAAGATAATATTCCCAATAACTGATGTTTGGGGCCCCAACCCCATCTCTGGCTGTTCATGCAGCTCACAGTTCGAGGGCCATCCTCACTTCCACCCTGGAACCAGGCACGCATCCCAGGCTAATGTGTGAATCTTCAGCATTTCAAATTGGGTATGAGATAATTGGAGATTTACTGCGCTGCCAAGAAATGTAATGATATTCATTGTCATTTCATGTGTGTTTGTTATGTGGAATTAATTTTGGATTAAAGTATTGCAGGCACCAGATAGTTGATGTTTAAATATACTTCCAGTTGTTCCGTGGGAGTTAGACCTTCTCCTGCAATGCATACGTGATATAAAAGTTGATTATTAATATAGATGCTGTTTGGAATCTGTTCAGTTGTTGCTGCAGTGTGGGATTGAGCAGGTGCCAGATGGCTTTGCTCATTGAATATACTGTACTTAGTGGTGTCGATTGACCTTGTAGTTACCGTATGCACTAAGTGAGTGGCATGCACTGTTCTTTGTGTGCAGCGTTGGGAACTTAGTGTAGAATGCGGTGAGCATCACAGAACTAACCTGCTTAAAAAATATACAGTACTGTGAAAAAGTCTTAAGCATATATATATACATACCTAGTGTACCTAAGACTTTCACACAGTGCTGTAGTAATGTTATGTATTACACTGTACTGCTGCTGCAAAAACACAAATTTCATGACCTATGTGAATGATGATAAACCTGATTCTGATGTGGGTCTCTGTGGACTGAGAGTGGGAAGGGGGCAGGGAGAGGGCTATCATGGTTGGGAAAAAGGGAAGGGAGAGGGGAGGGAGTGGAAAGTACCAGAGAGAAATCCTATAATGATCAATAAATCAATTGTTTGGAATCTAATGACCTTGTCTGGTATCTCAGGGCTGGGTGTGTCTGCACCTGTGCCCCCCCACCCCCCACCCTGGCACTCCTCCCACGGAATTCCATTCTCGCCATTCCCAATATCCTTTGCTCCTGCCAGATTAACACCCTTGTTCTCTGCTCCACGTTGACTAGTACAGTACTGTGCCAAAATCTTATGCACCCTCACTAAGAATTTTGCACAATACTGTATATTGACTCCACATCTGAGTGTAGAAGGGGATTTGCTTTGAATCAGAACCATCACTAACTTATATAATGTGAAATTTGTTGTCCTGTGGCAGCAGTATAGAGCAAAGATATAACATTAATTGACAAAGTAAATTGTGCAAGAAAAAAGAATGAAGAGGTATTGTTCATGGGTTCGTGGAGCGTTCAGAAATCTTGATGGAGCTGAAGAAGCTGTTCCTGAATTATGGGTCTTTTCATAAATGCATGGCTGCTGGACAATAGGATTAGATGAGATCAGCTTTATTTGTACACATGTACAGTATATGGAAACATACTGTCAGATGTCATTTGTGTCAATAACCAACACAGACCCTGGGTGTACTGGGTGCAAGCCCGCAATTGTCATCACGCTTCCATTGCCAGCATAGCATGCCCACAATTTACTAATCCTAAGCCATACGGCTTTGGGTTGTGGGAGGGATCCAGTGCCGTACCGCCAACAGCAGGCGGTTCAGAATTGGCTGTGAGGGGAGTCTTTTGTTGTGGGATGATACCGGAAGAGACAGGCAGTTGTGGTTTATCACCAATGTACTTGTGGCCTCACATTCACAGTGCTCAGCTGAGGCACTGTCACTGCACCAGTCTGTGGAACGCACAGAGTGCACTGGCAACCAAATCCACGATGTCGGGATTTCCATTCCATTGCTTTGCAATTACAGGCAGAGGTCAGGCTAATGTGTGTGCTGGGAGGAGGAGAGGTGGGTGAGTTGGTATGGCTTTTGTACCCAAGCCAACAATTGGGTAGAAATGCAGACAGTACAAAGAGTTAAATTGTACCGCAGAGGAAAAATTCAAAGGGTGAAGAATGCAGGACTGAAGGTGCTGTAGTTAAATGCATGGAACATTCAGAATAAGGTGGACAAACTTGTAGTGCAATTGCAGATTTGTCGGTCTGATGATGTGGGCATCACTGAGTCGTGGCTGAAAGAAGGCCATAGTTGGGAGCTTAACATCAAAGGACATACTTTGTATCGAAAGGACAGGCAGGAGGACATAGGCAGTGGTGTGGATCTGTTGGTAAGAGATGGAATTATGTCTTTAGAAAGAGGTGACATAGGGTCAGAGAATGTTGAATATATGTGGGTAGAGTGAAGAAACTGGAAGGATAAAAAAAAATTATGGGAATCATATATGGGCCTCCAAATAGTAGCCAAGATGTGGGGTTGAGATTGCAAATGGAGCTGGAAAAGGCATGTAATAAGGGTAATGACACAATTATAATGGGGGACTTAAATATGCAAGGGGATTGGGAAAATCAGGCTGGTATCGAATCGCAAGAGAGGGAATTTGTTCAATGCCTATGAAATGACTTTTTAGAGCAGCTTGTGCTTGAGCCTGCTCAGGGAAAGGTTATCTTAGATTGGGTGTTGTGTAATAACCCAGATCATATCAGGGAGCTTAATATAAAGGAACCTTTAGGAGGCAGTGATCATAATATGATTGAATTTATGCTTCTCACTCTCAAATTGCAGTATAACTCCCATGTATCAGTATTGCAATGGAATAACGGGAATTACAGAGGAATGAGAGAGGAGCTTACTCAAGTGCATTTGGAGGGGGATACTAGCAGGGATAGAGCAGAGATGGCCAAAGTTTCAGGGAACAGTTCACAAGGCGCAAGATAGATAATCTCACCGAGGAAGAAGTTCTAAAAATGGCAGGGGTAGGCAACAGTGGCTGACAAAGGAAGCTAAGGATGGCATAAAAGCCAAGGAAAGGACATATAAGGTAGCAAAAGTGAGTGTGAAGTTGTATGATTGGGAAGCTTTTAAAATCCAACAAAAGACAACTAAAAAAGCTATAAGAAGGGAAAAGATGAAAAAATGAAGGCAGACTAGCCAATGTTATAAAGCAGGATACTAAAAGTTTTTTCAGTTATATAAAGAGTAAAAGTGAGGTGAGAGTTGATATTGGACCACTGGAAAATATTGGTGATATTGGTGAGGTAGTGATGGGGGACTAAGAAATGGCAGATGAACTTAATGGGTACTTTGCATCAGTCTTCACTGTGGAAGACACTAGCAGTGTGGTAGATGTCTGAGAGTGTCAGGGAGCAGGAGTGAGCGCCATTGCTATTACAAAATAAAAAATGCTAGGCAAACTGAAAGGTCCTCAGGTGGATAAGTCACCTGGACCAGATGGACGACATCTCAGAGTCCCGAGAGAGGTTGCTAAAGAGATAACTGATGTATTGGTCATGATCTTTCAAGAATCACTTGATGCTGGCATGGTCCTGGAGGACTGGAAGATTGCAAATGTCTCTCCACTCTTTAAGAAGGGAGGAAGACAAAAGAAAGGAAATTATAGGCCAGTTAGCCTAACCTCAGTGGTTGGTAAAGTGTTGGAGTCTATTATTAAGGATGAAGTTTTGAGGTACTTGGAGACTAATGATAAAATAAGTCAAAGTCAGCATGGTTTCTGTGAAGGGAAATCTTGCCTGACAAATCTGTTACAGTTCTTTGAGGAAGTAACAAGCAGGGTGGACAAAGGAGAGGCAGTGGATGTCATTTACTTGGATTTTCAGAAGACCTTTGATAAGGTGAGGCTGCTTAACAAGACAACATCCTATGATGTTACAGGAAAGATACTGGCATGGATAGTGGAATGGCTGACAGGCAGGAGACAGCGAGTGGGAATAAAGAGTGCCTTTTCTGGTTGGCTGCCGGTTTGTGCTCCTCAGGGGTCAGTATTGGGACTGCTACTTTTGACATAGTTTGTCAATGATTTAGATAATGGAATTGGTGGCTTTGTGGCAAGGTTTGCAGATGATATGAAGATAGTTGGAGTGCTGAGGAAGCAATGCGATTGCAGCCGGACTTGGACAAATTGGAAGAATGGGCAAAAAGGTGGCAGATGAAATAGTGTTGGGAAATGTATGATAATGCATATTGGTAAAAGGAGCAATAGTGCAGACTATTATCTGAATGGGGAAAAGGTTCAAATATCAGCGGTGCAGAGGGACTTAGGAGACCTCATGCAAAACTCCCAGAAGGTTAATTCACAGGTTGAGTCTGTGGTAAAGTAGGCAAATGCAATGTTGGCATTTATTTCAAGGGGAATAGAATATAAACACAAGGAGATAATGCCGAGCCTTTATAAGACACTAGTCAGGCAACATTTGGAGTATGGACAACAGTTTTGGGCCCATTTCTCAGAAAGGATGTGTTGTCATTGGAGAGAGTCCAGAGGAGGTTCATGAGGATGATTCTGGGAATGAAAGGGTTAACATATGAGGAGCACTTGGCAGCTTTGGGCCTATACTCACTGAAATTTAGAAATATGCGTGGGAATCTCATTGAAACCTACCAAATGTTGAAAGGAGTAGATCAGGTGTATGTGGGGAGAATGTTTCCTTTGGTGGGGGTGTCCAGAACTAGAGGACACAGCCTCAAAATTGAGGGGGCAACCCTTTAGAACAGAGGTAAGGAGGAATTTTTTTCGCCAGAGAGTAGTGAATCTGTGGAATGCTTTGCCACAGACTGCGGTGGAGGCCAAGTCTGTGGATATCTTTAAGGCGAAAGTTGATAGTTTCCTGATTGGCCAGAGCATCAAGGAATATGGCGAGAAGGCAGGTATATGAGGTTGAGTGGGATCCGGGATCAGCCGTGATGGAATGAATGATAATGAATGATGGGGTGAATGGCCTAATTCTGCTCCTATGTCTTACGGTTTTTTTGGGGTTGGGGGGAGGTAAGTGAAAGATTCTGAGATGTTTAAAGGTGATCTAATAGTTGTTCTCGTCGTAGGCCATTTGCTCCCCGGGGGCCATATTGGATTTTGTAGGAGCCAAAACTAAAAAAAAAACAAGAAACTGGGGGCCACAGGAGTTTCTGAATGGGCATTGATAAGTTTACTGTTTCAATGGAATATTACTAAAATATATAAATAAGAAATGAATTTCTGCAACTTAATTGAAATCCAGAATGAAATTAATGGTAAATTATACTCGATGATGCAAATCGACAGCAAAACTGCTTAGCCTGTGTGTTCCTTGCCTGCCCGACGACTTATCCACCCCCAAATTACAGAGTGCAGATTGGATGGGCCTGGCTGCAGCAAAACCGATCAGTGAGTGCACAGCAGGGGTCTGATTCTGTTTGCCTTCCGCTGACCCCTTGCACTTTTGGATAGTCTTGTAGCATTTCTAAATGATAAACAGCTTGGAGAATAACTTGTCACTCCTAAGTCTGACATGTTTTACCTGTCAGATATATTTGAAAAACTGAACATATTAAACAAACAGTTACAAGGAGAAAACGGCAACTTCATATCATACAAAGAGGCAATTACTGCTTTCTTTGGAAAACTCAAAACTTTTCAGCAGTAGTATTGGATGTTTCGACTTAATGCAATTTTTTTCGCTGGCCACTTTTGCAATAGAATTGCTATGCTGATCATTTGAAACAACTGCACACTGATAAGGAATTTCAGTGTTTCAGTTCAGAGACTTGCTGGCAATGTATCTTCCAGATTGGGTGGTGGATCCATTTGGGGTGACTGTGAATGATATTGACACCATATTGCAACAATGTTTTATTGAGCTGCAGAGTGATACAACAGCTCAAGCAAAATTCAAAATGCAGCAAGCAAAATTTCTGAATACCTAGTGATAATCCAACATAAGTTCCACAGTTTTGGGAAAAAACAAAATTGCCTTTAATTGGATTTCCCGCCTCTTATCTCTGACCACCCTACACCTCCCTCTGGGTCCCCTCCACCTTCCCTTTCTCCTACAGTCCACTCTCCTCTCTATTAGATTCCTTCCCCTCCATCCTCTGTATGTATTACTTTAGTTGGATATTTGATTACTAATGTAATTAGCTCAGCATGACATCATGGGAAGAAGGGTCTGTTCCTGTTATGTTTTATGTGGAAGCGATGAAAGAACACAGTAGGTCAGACAGCATCTGTGGAGGCAGAGGGATTATCAGTGTTTCAGGTTGAGGCCCTTCATCAGTTCCAGAGTCTTTGATGATTTATACCCTTGAAGATAATTAAGTATCTTAGGCATGCTAGGAGCCACACTCATGTCCCCATCTATATCAACGGGGCTATAGTGGAGCGTGTATCAAGCTTCAAATTCCTCGGTGTCCACATTTCCGAGGATCTCACCTGGTCCCCGAACTCCTCCATCCTGATTAAAAAGGCGCAACAGCGCCTTTATTTCCTGTGGAGCATCAAGAAAGCTCACCTGTGTCCCAGGATACTGACGGACTTTTACCACTGTACCATTGAGAGCATACTCACCAACTGCATCTCAGTGTGGTATGGCAATTGTCCCGTATCGCGGTGGTCCCCAACCACCGGGCCGCAAAGCATGTGCTACCGGCCCATGAGGAAATGATATGAGTCAGCTGCACCTTTCCTCATTCCCTGTCACACACTGTTGAACTTGAACATAGGGTTGCCAACTGTCCCGTATTAGCTGGGACATCCCGTATATTGGGCTAAATTGGTTTGTCCGGTATTTCCCCCGCTAAGGTAAAGCGTTCCTATGAAACCTTTCGTGCTGAAATGGCGTGAAGCGAAGAAGCAATTACCATTAATTTATATGGAAAAAATTTTTGAGCATTCCCAGACCCAAAAAATAACCTAACAAATCATACCAAATAACACATAAAACCGAAAATAACACTAACATATAGTAAAAGCAGGAATTATATGATAAATACATAGCCTATATAAAGTAGAAATAATGTATGTACAGTATGGTCGCGAAGATGAAGGGAAAACCGATTTGTGGGGAAAATAATCAGCACGTACGCGCATGCGCACGACACGCATGTGCACACAGGTGCCCGCGCAAGGCTTCATGGTCATGGTAGTCTTTCCTGGGATAAAGTGTCCCGGGATTTGACTGCTACTTTTGTCCCTTATTTGGGAGTGAGAAAGTTGGCAACCCTAACTGTAAAAGACATGTTGAGCTGAGTTTAACCCTACTTGAACACCCCCCCCCCCCGCCCCCAAGTCGGCTGGTCTGCAAGAATATAGTCAATGTTAAACCGGTCTGCGGTGCGATAAAGGTTGGGGACCCATGCCATATCGGACCGCAAAGCACTCCAACATGTGGTGAAAACTGCTCAGTGGATTATCTGCACCCAATTGCCCACCATTGGGAACATCTACCATAATCGCTGCCTGGGCAGGGCGAAAAGCATTATCAGGCATGCATCTCACCCTAACCATGGACTTTTTACTCTCCTCCCATCCGGTAGGTGCTACAGGAGCCTCTGCTCCCACACCAGCAGGCACAGGACGATCTTCTTCCCTGAGGCTGTGACACTGCTGAACCTCTCATCACAGCGCTAAGCAGTATTGCACCTATATTGTACTGTCTCAGTACTTTTATATTTGTGTGCTGTAGCACTTACTTTTTATTCACAGTTATTTTGTAAATAATACTATTATTTGCATTTCTGGTCAGATGCTGACTGCATTTCATTGGCTTTGTATCTGTACTCAGCACAATGACAATAAAGTCGAATCTAATCTAAAATATGTTTGAATTCTGTTCATTGATAATGTAAGGTTTGAGGTCCAAATTGAGCAATGTATGAGTGATTGCAATTCCACACATATATTAGGAAATATAAAATGTATTTAACCTTCTACCAACATTTTCTACAGAAGCACAGGTGGCTCAGGGATGTCTTAGAAGTGACATTAATAAAAATAACTGCTTTAGAGTAATCCACTGAAAATTCCAGAAGGATTTTGCCTCAGGGAAAGGATCATATTTCCATGTTCCATCTGATCCAGATTCAGATTTATTTTTATCACCTATACATTGAGATGTGTAATTTGCATTAACAACCAACACACCATAAGGGTGTGCTGGGGCAGTCCGCAAGTTTTGCCACACATTCCAGTGCCAGCATAGCATGCCCACAATGCTTGGCAGAACAACACAGAACACAACAAAATAGAACATATACCAGCGACAACAGCAAAGCAAACCCCTTTCCTCCCTACCCATCCACCCACGCACATACACAGTCCTCTAATCAGAGGACAGGACCTCTTTGGCCTCTCGCCTCCAGTGGAATGGTGGATTCGCAGACACTGGGCCCTGTCTTCCCTAGAGCACTCGTAGAGATTTGCAGACTTGGGGCTCCAGCCATCAGGCCTTCAATTCCACTTGGCTTTTGGTGTCTCAGTGGAGACTTTAATAAAAATAACTTTGCTTTAGATTAGTCCAGTGAAAATTCCATGAGAACGTTTGCTGAGGGAAAGGATCATGTTTCTGTGTTCCATCTGATTCAGTTTCTATTTTAAAGAAATACCAAGAGTCTGGATGGACAAGCCCTGAGTTTTCATTGTAGTCAATGTAGTTCAGACTGACTTTTCACTAGGGTTGGAGGTTTCTGTTTAACTGAGACTACCGTCTGCCATCACACTGTCCATACACCATGAACCCCTAAACTTGTTAGCTCCATCCCCTCCCATCCATTTGTCCTGTTCCTTGAACTTGTGTCTTCCTCCCAGACTTGGCCAGTTTCCACCCCGTGGCCTACACTGGCTGTGAGAAGTCTTGTATGAAGTTGAGTCTGTGGAATTGGATTGGTTTATTACTGTCAGTTGTACCCAGATACAGTGAAAAGATTAATCATTACAATGTGCGTTGGGGTGGTTACAAGGTAAAATGAGAACAGAATGCAGAATAAGGGAGAACATAACATCAGTGCTTAGAGAGGATATTCTTTAGGGATCATCTAACGTTCTTGCATCTCCCTTCTAGTACACTGAATAATAAGACCATAAGACATTGGAACAGAATTAGGCTACTTGCCTTTCAATTCTGCTCATGGCTGATTTATTATTCTTCTCAACCCCATTCTCCTACCTTCTCCCCAGAACCTGCTCTTTAAATATACATAAAGATATGCCCTCCACAGTCGTTTGTGGCAATGAATTTCAGACTCACCACTCTCTGGCTAAAGAAATTCCTTCTCTTCTTGTTTATAAAGGGACATGCTTTTACTCTGAGGCTGTGCCCTCTGGTCTTAGACTCCCCCACTATAAGAAACATCCTCTCCACATCCCCCACTCTATCTAGGCCTTTCAATATTCAATAGGTTTCAATGAGGTCCCTATCATTCTTCTAAACTCCAGTGAGTGCAGACACAGAGCCATCTGTTCCTTATACGTTAGCCCTTTCATTCCCGGAATCATTCTCGTGAAACTCCTCTGGGCCCTCTCCAATGCTAGCACATCTTTTCATACATAAGGGGCCCAATTCTGCTCACAATACTCAAATGCAGTCTGAACAATGCCCTATGCTCAGCATTACATCCTTGCTTTTGTATTCTAGTTTCCTCGAAATGAATGTTAGTATTGCATTTGCCTTCCTTACCTTTTGGGAATCCTCCACAAGAACTGCTAAGTCCCTTTGCAGCTCTGATTTCTAAATTTTCTCCCCGTTTAGAAAACTGTTAATCCATCAACTGAGAGTGTAATAACATTTGAATGAATGATTTTCTTATCCACCATGGGAGGCTGAATGTGGAGATATTGATACTGCAGTTTGGTAAGTATAATTTTAGTCAAAGGGCTCAAAGAATGGTTAAAAAGGTATAAATTACCATAATTGCAGTTAATTATAATTGTTCTAATGGATCTCAAAACAGAATTTTCAGTTTCTAAGCCCTTTGCTTTGGTGGTCCAGAATGTGATTAAGCACTTAACCAGATTACATTTTGGTTACATCCTGTCGGCAACTGATCTGACGGATATATAATTAGAGGTTACGTTATTCCCTTAATAACTTGTCCCAATTATACCTCTAATTCTTCCACATTCCTCTCTCTCCGAGCTGATGCAGACAGCATTTAATTAACATTTTAACACCCCCGGAGCACTGTGGACAGGCTGCTGCATGATGGGAGCCAGCTTGGCTGAAGCTCGCCCTTCTTGCTTTACTCACTCTTCCAGACACAGCCAGGAATTATGGCTGATGTTTATATTCTACTTCCCTAACTCTCTATTAAAGAGAGATTAAAAGATTAGCTTTATTTGTCACATGAACATTGAAACATGCAGCAGAAATGTGTTATATGTGTCAAATCCAATCAGTGAGGTTTGTGCTGGGAGCAGCCCCGCAAGTGTTTGCCAGCATATCATGCCCACAACTTACTAACCTAACCCTAACTGGTACGTCTTTGTACTGTGGGAGGAAACCGGAGCACCTGAAGGAAGCCCACGTGATCACGGGGTGGAGTACAAACTCCTTACTTACAGCAGCAGGAATTTAACCCCCAATCACAGATCGTGGCACTGCCAAGTGATGTAACAATCACTATGCAACCGTGTTGCCCTGCATTCTCAATTTTGAAGGCAGTTAATATCAGTGTTTTCTGTCTGACAAGAGCAAAGAGCCAGGATCAAACCTGACACTGACTTTTTAATCTATCTATCAATCATGGTAACAGGCCCCTTTGGCCAAACGAGCCCATGCCACCCAATTGCACCAATGTGACCAATTAACCTGCTAACCCCTGTGTTTTTGGAACATGGGAAGAAACCCAAGCAGTCATGGGTAGAATGTACAAACATCTTACACACCATGGCTTGGTCCCACATTCCAAAGACCTACGGATTAGGGCTAATTTTGGTGCTGGAAAACCTGGTGACACTTGCGAGCTCCCCCCAGCATATGTTCAGATTGTGTTGGCTGTTGGTGCAAATGGTGCATGTATGTTTTGATATACATGTGATAAATAAAACATAATTTTATATTCTTCAGAATTGTTTGTTTTAGTTGAAGTAGGTTATTGTTAAAGATAAAGTATGAGCAACCAGACATGAAAGTGTTAAGTTTTAATGCACTGATACTTGAGGAGCTGACATCTGAGGCATTCTTTCAAGCCACTTTCTCATACTGCAAGATGAAAGTGGAAAGGCTTACATAATTTTGCAGTATAAATTTTACATAAAGCTCGGTATTAATGGAAATGCATCTCATATATAACAACCCCTCAGGGATTTGGGTCTCAGTGTTGGGCAGGTTCTTGTGGGGTAAAGCTCAAAGATAATGTTATATACTGATGATAGCACACACATCTCTTGCAGAGATTGAGCTAACCACCATGTGATGGTGTGGGGTTGAGACAGTGCTTGATCAATCTCGTCTTATAAAATTGCAAGACTTCAATCAAAGTGGCAAAACCATTTTCAGTAGTTTGCTGTGATTATTTATTGCCTGGTGGGCATTATTTCCATGTCCAGTAATGGGAATGAGGGATTTGAAAAAATTTCATTTGAAAGAATTTGTCTTTTGGGGGGCTGGAGACATGTAGTAATTTTTAAACAGTCATTTGAAAATTGTGTAGAATTAGTGTGCATTCAGACCATTTGGTCCAACCACTTCTTCCTGGCCAAGCCCCATCCAGCCTTCCTCTCACCATTCTCTTCAGCTTCTTGGTCCTCCATCCTCTCTGTCATCAAGTACCCTTTAAATACAAAAATTAGCTTTATTTCACACTTGTGCGCTGAAGCATACAATGAAACTTGACATTTGCTTCAATGACCAACACAATTTGAAGATATGGGGCAGCATGGTAACTGGTGCTTCACAGTACAGGTGACCCAGGTTCATTTCCTGCCTCTGCCTGTGAGGAGTTTGTACATTCTCCCTGTGACATGTGGATTTCCTCTGGGTGCTCCAGTTTCTCTGGTTTCCTTCCACGGTCCAAAGACCTAGGTTGATTAGTCATTGTAGATTGTCCTGTGATTAGGCTCGGATTAAATCGGGGGATTGCTGGGCGGCGTGACCAGAAGGGTCTATTCCTTGTTGTATCTTAATAAATAAGTAAATATGCTGAGGGGGCAGGCTACAAGTATTGCCACACTTCTAGTGCCAGAATATTGACCATTTGGTAGGTGGGAGGAAACCAGAGCACCTGGAGGAAAGCCTGGGTCTGTAAGTGCGGAACTATAAATTGGAGGCTTGATATCTGTGAGTCTGAGAATCCAGGGCCAAGAATGGAGGCCTGGAAGTGGCCTGTCCAGGGTTTGGAGGCCTGTCTGTCTGTGTGCCTGGACAATTTGTTTAATTAATTAATTAATTAATACTGAGAATGTGAGTTGTAGAGTCCTTGGTGACCCTGCAGAGAGTGAAACTGTAGGTTGTGAGGTCAGTTCAATGTTGAAGTGAGTGAAGTTATCCACCCTGGTTCAGGAGCCCGATGGTTGAACCTGGTGGTGCTCCAGTGAATGTACTTGATAAAAAATATCACTTCAGTGCCCTGAAGTTGTGCAATGAGTCATCTTTTTAAATCTCTTGAATACTTAAATGCACACTTCTGAAGAAAGTTCAGTTTTATTGAAGAATTAACAAACAGAATAAGGCTGCTGTGTAAGCAGAAGTTCTGCTTTGACAGCGTGATCTTCCAGCAACACGACTCCTGACTGTTTGACCCATCTGTAATGAGTAGCAAGATCACTGAGAGCCCCAGCTACCCTTGAAAGCAGAGGTTCCTCTTGGATGATGGGAAGTGTCCGTTGAGCTGGACATGCTCTGTTGTGTCAGTCACTGCCACCAACTGTCCAGTGCTGAGTTACAGCATGGAGCGGTTCCATGGAGCAGTGACTCAGTTCCCCGTCCCAGCCCTGGACGCACTCATCCCACTGTAGGGGAAGTCACTTGTGAATCCCTGGTCTCGGTGTAGAATGAATGATGTCATCTTTTTGATGACCACTCTCGTCGCTTCAGTAAAGCATCCAGCATAATGTAAGACTCGTCCCATTCTTCTCAAAGTTCAAAGTAAACTTTATTATTAAAGTACATATATATCACCATGTACAACCCTGAGATTCATTTTCTTGTGGGCAACCTCAACAAATCCAAAGAATAATAACCAATGACAGAATCAGTGAAAGACCATTCAATTAGAGCCTTCTACCAGAATGCAGAAAACAACAAACTGTACAAATGCAAAAGAGACAAAAGATTATAAAAAAAATAAATAAGCAATAAATATCAAGACCATGGGATAAAGGGTCCTTGAAAGTCAATCCATATATTGTGAGAACATTTCAATGATGGGTAAGTGAAGTTGAATGAAGTTATTATCCCCTCTGGTTCAAGAGCCTGATGGTTGAGGGGTATTAGCTGTTTTTGAACCTGGTGGTGTGAGTCTTGAGGCTCCTGTACCTTCCTGATAGCAGCAACAAGAAGAGAGCATAACCTGGCTGGTGAGGGTCCTTATTGATGGATGCTGCTTGCCTGTGACAGTGTTTCATGTCAATGTCCTCATTTGGTGATGGGGGTTTTACCTGTGATGGACTGGGCCGTATCCACTACTTTTTGTAGGCTTTTCTGTTCAAGGGCATTGGTGTTTCCATACCAGGGTGTGATACAGCCACTCAATATACTATCCACTACACATCTAGAGATGTTTGGCAAAAGTTTTAGATGGAAGAACCAAAAGCTTGAAAACACACAGTGCCAGTCTTAAAGCACAGCTTCTATCCTGCTTTTATGAGTCTTGAATGGACTTCTACTATAAAGATAAACTCTGATCTCTCAATCTATCTCTTTATGGTCCTTTGCACCTTACTGTCTGGCTACTCAAGGACAGCTTCTACCCTGATGTTATAAGACCACTAAACTGGTATGATAAGAAGGACTCTTGAACACACAATCTACCTTGCACCTTATTGTCTACATGCACTGCACTTCTCTGTAAAAGCATTCTGTTATTGCTTTGCCGTTGTACTATCTGATGAAGTACTTATGCTTTGAAATGATCTGTATGGGTGGCTTGCCAAACTCAGGTTTTCACTGTCTCTCGGTACTTGTGACAATAATAAATCAACACTAATGCCCACTGAATGTACTACTTGACCCCTGTGTATCTGCACATTCCCCAGTCTCATCGCCCTCAGCCTTCCCTGTGACTGTCTCCTTTCATCCCATGTCCATCAGGATAGAATTTTGCAGCTTTTGAGCACACATTGAATTATTTGGCAGTGCAGTGTAAGTTCTTCTATTTGACTGTTATCTTACTGTGTCCACTAACATTTCAATGTCAAAGTAAAATTTATCAAAGTCCACATATATCACCTTATACGACCCGGAGATTCATTTTCTTGCAGGCATATGCAGGAAAATAAAGAAATACGATAGAATTTATGAAAAACTATGCATGAGCAAAGATTGACAGTCTATGTGCAAACAAAGATAATTGGTACAAACAAAATAAATACTAAGAACATGAGTTATTGAGTTTTTGAAAGTGATACTGTAGGTTATAGAATCATTTTAGAGTAGTGTTGAGTGAAGTTATCCACACTGGTTCAGGAGTGTGATCGTTGAAGGATAACTGTTCCTGAACCTGTTAGCATGGGATATAAGGCTCCTGTACCTCTTGCTCAATGTTAGCAATGAGAAGAGAGCATGGCCTGGATGGTGGGAGTCCTTGATGACAGATGCTGCTTTCTTGTGGCAACAATCTATTTAAAAGGGCTTTTCCTGTGATGGATTGTGCTGTATCCACACTTTCTGTGGCCTTTTCCATTACTGGCCATTGGTGTTTCCATACTATGCTATGATACAACCAGTCAGGATACTCTCCATTGTGCATCCATAGAAGTTTATGAAGGGTTTAGCTGACATGCCTTCTTTGTTATGTCATTTACGTGCTGGTCCCAGCACTGATCCTCTGATATGATAACACCAAGGAATTTAAAGCTATTGACACTATCCACCTCCTAATGAGGATTGGCTGACGGACTTCGGCTTCGTCCTGTAGTCGATTTTACAGTGACCTTGCTTGCTGTTTAAGACCAAAAATTTTCTTTGAGGATCATCACTTTGGCGTGGTAGAGAAGTTTGTGAGTTCCTGAGATGCTGAGATCGATGCCATCTGGAGTTTAGCCATCTGACTCTTAGCTGCAGGTAGGGTCACCCATGGAAGTAAGGACAAAAAGTGATCCAATCAAGACCTCAGTCTATCTGGTGGAAGATAATGCATACCATAATGGCCATGAAGTGAAGGAAGGCTGTAGCAGTGAAGGGTCCTCTGTTGTCTTGCATTCTATGACCCCCATCTGTAACAGACCATGCGGTGGCTACCGATGGCATCAGCCTCCCTGCATTAAACAAAGTCACACACGGGCATTCTCCGTTAAGGGAATCCACCCTAACATCCTAAGAGAACATCATACTGGACTAGAGTGATTGCAGCACTACTAATATCAAAAGTACAAGAATCTTTCTGCTCAGCTCGAACCCCGGCTCAGTACATTTGCCTTTGTAGCTGAGTAGCATTTCTTCTCATTCATCCACACGTCCCAGTTGATTTAAAATGCATTCACCATAGCTGAATGACTGGTTTGACAGAATAAAGGTGAGCCTATTAACGTCGCAGGAACCTGTTTTCATCTTTCACACTTGGTATTGATTTGCAGCCAGTCGCAGCCATTTTCATTTGGCCAAAATTAGATTTAGAAATAACTGCACATGCATTTTCTCTAACATAAGAAGAAATTACAGCTCCCGAATTTGTGGAATTCAGTAACGTGAAGTGCCATATACTTACAGCATCCATTGTGACACATTGCCTTAAATTCTTGGAATCCAATTTAAGCCTTGGCACAATGAGGGAAGTAATATACCTTGTATTATCCTCTGTGCCTCAAGTGCAGTCTTCAGCAATTTTCAGTGTTTTTTTTAATATAAATGCAATCGTTAAGAATAAAGCAAATAACAATAGGCCCTCAAACATTCTCTGCCGCTCAATGGCTGATTTGATCTTGGTCACTACATCATTTCCCTGTCTGTTGCCTATAACCTTCTGTTTGGCTCAGTGACAACAGACAAGAAAGAACACAAGTAGAACAAAAAAAAGTCATTTTTAGTGCAAAGTGATTAATAGCCAAGGTGTGGCTAAGCTGTACTGATAAGGGAGTTAGTACTTGAGTTTATTGGAGTCAATAAGAGAGGCACAAGAGACTGCAGATGCTGGAATCTGGTGCAACAAACAATCTGTTGAAGGAACTCAGTGGGTTGGGTCTCGGTGCAGGGTCTTGACCCGAAGTGATGACTATTCCTTTCCTTCCGCAGATGCTGCTGGACCACTGCATTCCGTCAGTTTATTGCTACATGTTTCACCAAGCTTACCTTTTAAATTCCAGAGAGTATAGGCTCAACACTTTTACATAAGATGCGGTTAAGCTGAAAAGGGTGCAGAAAAGAATTCTGAGGATGTTGCCAGGTATAGGGAGAGTGGCCAGCCCTAGGTCCTTATTCCTTGGAAGATGGGAGAGTGAGGATGGTAACAGTCATTCCCCCAGGGTAGTGGAGTCCAAAACTTAAGGGCATAGAGTTAAGGTGAGAGGAAAAACATTTAAAAGGACCTAAGGGGCAGCTTCTTCTCACAAAATGTGGTGGATATATGGAATGAGCTGCCAGAGAAAGTGGTTTTAGATAGATTGGATTTGAGTTAGGTTAGCGTTATGTGAAATGAAAGAGAAGATTGTTAGCTTTAATTGGCTGCTTGTTTGTAGGGTTCACTGAGCCTGGAGGTTAGGTTGCAAATGTTTTTCGTCATCAGTCAAGGTGATATTATCAGTGTACAATTGAGTGTTATTTCTGCCTTGTCAGACCAATATAAGTGCATGCACTCGGCAGAAACAACACTCAGCTGCGTACTGACATCCTGTTGAGGCAAGTACAAAAGTATCATTTTAAAACACTTCAAAAATCACATGTAGGAGTGGGGCTTGGAGGTATATGTGTTAAGCGATGCAAATTGGGACTAGCTGACGTGGTTGGTATGAACTCGTTGGGTCAAATGATCTGTGTCTATGCTGTATAAATCTATAACTATAAATAAACAACCCCTTCATTGAAGAAACTCAGCCATTGAAGCTTGGTTCATTGCAACACCAATGCCCTGTGTGACGGAGAGCGCTTGGTAAATGCACTCCTTACACACAATTATTGCCTTGTCATTCTGGTGTCGTTGCACTTCAATGCCTTCCACCCCTGGTATATTCTCATAATGGGTCCTGAACTGAGCTGATGCTCTCGGGTTGGTTTTATGATGCCTTTCCCACCATACATGGTGGAATATTCCATTTCTTTAGTGTGTTCTTTGTATACTGTATTTAATACAGATACTTCTGTTTATTTTGGAATATAATTGTAACTACATTGTGGGGTGCATTGTATTCATGTGTAGTCTTAACTTTGCTGGTAATTAAAGATGGTATTCCCTAGTGCCTAATAAAAGGAGCAGATCACCCTCAGCAAGAAAGAGGAATGGGGGCTGCCAGGAGTTCACATGGGACAAGAATAAGTATGGAACTATTATTGTGTTTTCTGCTAGGTTTTTTTTGTAAATATTGGCAGTTTTCTTTTCACTATTTTTGCTAATTTTTGTCAGTTTGATTTTTTGACATAATAAACACACTTGCACTAAAGTGCTAAGCAACTCCAGCCATTTTTCCCTCTAGTCATAACCCATGTATCTAACACCCTATACATTTACAGAAAGACTCAGCCACTTTACAGTGTTATATTGTAACCCACATACCTAACACTCTGTACATTTGTAGAAAGATTTCCCTATCTCAGCCACTTTACAGTGATATACTCTAACCCATGTACCTAACACTCTGTACATTTGCAGAAAGAGTTCCCTATCTCAGCCGCTTTACAATCAGGACCAACATTAATTTACCTTCCTAATTACTCGCTAATGTTCTGCATTTCATGCGTGGTTGCATCCAGATCCCTCCACGCACTGCTCTTCGTGTCAGCGTTCAGCTGTGTAGATTCCATCGTATATTTAACTTGTCTATTGTGTATTTAAATTAAACACAATATATTTAGATTATCACTCGCAGATGTTACACTGCAGACAGTTAGCTGAAAATTAAAAGCAATGTTACCCTAATGCGCTCCAAATCGATCGCAAAACCCAGCTAATTTAAACAGGAAATAATTGATTAATCAAATGATTCCATCGGTAGTGGCATAATGTAGGGCTGTAATGGTGTTTTCTGTTCACAAGTCTCCTGTGTTAAACAGGAGAATTATTCATGGAGATGTACACTCAGTGGCCACTTTATTAGACAAACTTGAACACCTGCTCATTAATGCAAATATCTAATCAGTCAATCATGTAGCAGCAACTCAATGCATAAAAGGATGCAGACATGGTCAAGAGGTTCAGTTGTTGTTCACACCAGATATCAGAATGGTGAAGGGATGTGATCTAAGTGACTTTGACCATGGAATGATTGCTGGTGCCAGATGGGATGGTTTGAATATCTCAGAAACTGCTGATCCTGTGGGATTTTTACACACAACAGTTTCTAGAGTTTACAGAGGATGGTCCAAAAAAAAAGCAAAATAAAAAATCCAGCGAGCATCAGTTCTGTGGGTGAAAAACCCTTGTGAATGAGAGAGGTCAGAGGAGAAGGGGCAGACTGTTTCAAGCTGACAGGAAGGCAACAGTAATTCAAATATGACCACGCATTAAAACAGTGGAGTGCAGAAGAGCATTTCTGAATGTGCAATATGTCGTACCTTGAAGTGAATGGACTACAACAGCAGAAGACCATACGAGGTCCTGTCCCTAATAGAGTGGTCACTGAGTATATTTTGGGCTTTTAACAATAAATGGAACAGATCTGATTTTGTTCAGCTCCAAAATGTAAACAAGCTGAAGTTGATTCAGCGTGACACTAGCAGATGGTTGTGTGAGAAATTGAACGAGGTTTCCAGGATGAATCACTTTCTTCATAATTGAATGTGCCTGAATATTTAGTTTATTGTTTCTGACAGAGCTGATGAGTGCAATGCACATAAAAGCTGTGATTGCACACTGCTTGCCCTCTGTGTTCTCAGTTGCTGTGTTTGGAGAATTTTTCTTCTCAAGAGCCTTGCAGAGTGCCTTTCTCCAGAGTAGCCTGAGAGGCTGCTCACCACTGTGGGCAGTCAGAGACAGGCGAGAAGTACTTTCCCTAACATTGCACTAATTCAGAAAGTAACTGTTCTACTGTGTGCCCAAATTCTAAGTGGATGTAGTTAGAATATAGAACGGCACAGCACAGAAACAGGCCCTTTGGGCACTATACTGTGCTGAACCAATGAAATCAATAATCAAATGGCTAACTAAACTAATCCTTTATGTCTAGATCCATAGTGCTCCATTTTCCTCACATGCATGTGCCTATCTAAACATCTCTTAAAAGTCGCTAATGTATCTCTCTACCACCACCCCAGGCACCTGCCACTCTCTGTACAAAAAACTTGCCCCTCTTTTAAAATTACCCCCTCTCACCTTCAATGCATGCTATCTGATGCTAAATATTTTAAACCTGAGAAATATACACTGTCTGTCTACTCTATCTATGCCTCTCATAAACTTCCTTTAGATTGGTGCAGCAACTAGAAACATCCCTTTTCAAGAACTCATTTTGAAACTAGATGCCTAATATTTGGAATTGCTTGTCCTTGTTGAACTCTAGTTCTCCAACCCCCACTCAAGTACAACATTGTTGAGGAGTCTTTTCAGATCGGCTTACCCAAGGCCCGGGTGGGTACCTGGCTTTTGGTTTCACTGAAAGGTGTGTAATTCCTGTCCTCTCACGTTTCCCTCAAAAAAGCTGCCTGGTTCTTAAATGAAAAAGCCAAGGTCAAGCTTATCGTCATTTGCACAAGTGAATGTATGTACAGGTGTAATGAAAAACCTTACTTGCAGCAGCATCACAGGCACATAACATCAGATGCACAACATTATTAAGGACGACATAAATTATGCACAATTTTTACAATTTAAACAATAAAAATGTCCAATATAGTACAACGTAATCAAAGTGGTCATAGTGTTGCTAAACTGACAAAGTGATTAGGGTTAGGTCAGTTGTTTCAAGAACCGAATAGTTAAAGGGATGTAGTTGTTCCTGAACCTCGGAATGTGGGACATCGGGCTTCTGTACCTCCTGCTCAATGGTAGCTGCGAGAAGATGGCAAGGCCCAGAAGCTGGGGAACATTGATGACAGCTATGTGATGAGGGAGGTATGACTGGTGCTATCTGCTCATTTGTAAAGAAAACTGGATTCATTAAACTTGATATACAGTCTCCTGGATCACTCTTACATACTTGCAAATGCTGGGTAAGGTTCAGAGTTACAAGTAAATTTATTATTAAAGTACATATATGTCACCATATACAATCCTGAGATTCATAAATCATAATAAGCATAACAGAATCAGTGAAAAACCACGCCAACTTGGGTGTTCACCCAGTGTCCAAAAGGCAACAAACTGTGTAAATACAAAGAGAATGAAATAGTAATAATTAATAAATAAGCAATAAATACAGAGAACATGAGATTAAGAGTCCTTTAAAGTGAGTTCATAGGTTGTGAGAATAATTCAGTGATGGGGCGAGTGGTTCAAGAGCCTGATGGTTGAGGGGTAGTAACTGTTCCTGAACCTGGTGGTGCGAGTCCTGAGGCTCCTGTACCTCCTTCCTGATGGCAGCAGCGAGAAGAGAGCATGATCTGCATGGTGGGGGTCCCTGATGATGGATGCTGCTTTTCTACAACAACACTCCGTGTAGATGTGCTCATTGTTAGAGAGGGCTTTACTTGTGATGGATTGAGCTGTATCCACTACTTTCTGTGGGATTTTCCGTCCAAGGGTAATGTTTCTAATGGGAGAGTGAAGCTCTTGACTAGCAGGTGTTTTGAGCAACATGTTTCATGTTGAAACTTAATGAATCTGTCCTTCAGGATTTTCTGTGTTTCAGCAGTGAGCCGTGAGTAGTACTTGCAGTGCAGGTGACTGACAAAAGTGTAGCTCAGTGTTTGGGGAATTGGGAAATAGAAGATGTGGACTATCCCCAACTTAAGTTTGTTTCTTTTTATAACCATTTATTTTGGAACCTGTGTACAATTGGTCAAGTTTGAAATACATTAAAGTGTGGAAGCAGCTAAAAGATTTTCTGATTCTAGGTTTAACATGGGTCAATAATAACATGTGGTAACCAAAGTCATCAGTTAAGTGCATAAAGGCGCTTAAGTTGCGCATCTTTCTGTCTGCTGGTAATCATGGTGATGAATCTGAATCAGGTGTATTCTCACTAAGATAGGTTGTAAAATTTGTTCTTTTGTGGCAGTGATACAGTTCAGACACAACAAATCACTATAAAAATAAATAAGTAGTGCAAAAGAGGTAATGTTGATAAGTTCGCGTCATGTTGATAAGTTCGCGGACAGTTCAGAAATCTGAAGGTGGAGGGGAAGAAGCTGTTCCTAACACATTGAGTGTGTGCCTTCAGGCTCCTGTATCTCCTCTAATGCTAGAACTGAGAAGAGGGTATATCCTGGCTGGTGAGGGTCCTTAATGATAGCTGCCACCTACTTGAGGCACTGCTTTTTGAAGATGTCCTTGCTGATAGGGAGGCATGCCCATAATGGAGCTGGTTGAGTCTACATTCCTCTGAATCCTGTTATGATCCTATACATTGTGCACTTCTATACTAGACAGTTATGCAATCTGTCAGAATTTGAAACTGCTCACCCTTTCTGCTACTGATCAAAACTGTCCACCCGTTTAAAAAAAAAAGTCAGGTTCACTAATATCCCACACGTGACCCCAGTTCTGTGATTGACATTGTTTAAAGTAGCAAATGAGAGAGTGACATCTTGAAGAGTGAGAGCCATTTGAAAATAGCAGGTCTCATTGGGAATGAGTCATTGTTTAAGCCAATAAAAAGAAAGGAGGTATAGGCCAAGTGGCCATTGTACAGGCATGCTGGTGTTAGAGTGGTCTAGCTTTGGCTCAACAGGCTTGGGTAAGAACAGTCTTGGGCAAGCATAAACACAGGCTCTAAATAATATTTTCCAGTAAGTTTATGTTTCTGTCAGTACATAGCTAGTGTGCTGAGAATGGGTCCAGATTTATTGGTTTGTTCATTGTGTGAGATGTGGGAACTTTGAGAGACCACCAGTCTCCCTGATAACTACATCTGCGTGAAGTACACTGCGCTGCAGCTCCTTAGACACCATGTTAAGGAACTAGAGCTGCAGCTTGATAACCTTCGGCTTGTATGGAAAATGAAGAGGTGATAGTTAGGAGCTACAGGAAGGTAGTCACCCCTAGATTGCAGGAGGCAGGTACCTGGATGACTGTCAGAAGAGGGAGAAGGAATAGGCAGACAGTGCAGAGTACCCCTGTGGCCATTCCCCTCAATGATAAATATACTGCTTTGGATTTTGTTGAGGGGATGACCTTCTGAGGAGATGCCACAGCAAGCAGGTCTCTGGCACTGAGTCTGGCTCTGTGGCTCAGAAGGGAATGGGTGGAGAAGAGATGAGCTGTAGTGATAGGGGATTCATTGGTCAGAGGAACAGAAAGAAGGTTCTGTGGATGAGAACAAGATTCACGGATGGTATGTTCCCTCATAGGTGACATCTCGGATCAAGTCCTCAGCATTCTTAAGTGGGAGGGTGAACAGCCAGGGATCATGGTCCATGTCAGTACTGTACCAATCACGTGGGTAAGATGGGTGACGAGGTTCTGCATAGTAAGTTCAGGGAGTTAGGTGATACGTTAAAGGGCAGGACCTCCAGGGTTGTGATCTCAGGATCGCTGACCATGCCATGTGCTAGTAAAGCCAGAAATAGGAAAATCATACTGTTTAACATGTGGCTAAGGAGGTGGTGCAGGAGGAAGGGATTCAGATTTTCGCTCATTGGCCTCTCTTCGAGGGAAGGTGGGACATACTGAAGTACTGAAAGGGACTAATATTCTAGCAAAAAGGTTTGCTAGTGCTGCACAAGTTGGTGGGGGGGGGAGGGGCGGTTCATGGTTTAAACTGGAGTTACAGGAGGATGTGAGCCAGAGTGCCAGAACAGAGAGTGGAGTGGTTGTGGAGAAAGTTATTGTTGCCTACATACAAGGTCAGGAATCAAAAGGTTGAGAATGGTGGAGTGTGGTAGAACAGAGGGAATACGGATCCATAATTCCTTGACAGTGGTATCACAGGTAGATAGGGCATATAAGAAAGCTTTTGGCACTTTGTAAATCAATGTATTGAGTACAGGAGTGGGCTGTTATGTTGAAATTGTATAAGAATTGTATAATTGTGAGGCCTAATTTAGAGCATTTTGTGCAGCTTTGGTCACTACCTACAGGAAAGATGTAAATAAACTGGAAGGAGTGTGGAGAAAATTTACAAGGATGTTGTCAGAACTTGAGGACCTGAGTTATAGGGAAATATTAGAACTTTATTCCTGGAAAGTAGAAGACTGAGGGGAGATTTGATAGAGGTATACAAAATTATGAGGGGTGTAGATAGGGTAAATGCAAGCAGGCTTTTTCTCCTGAGGTTAGATGAGACTAGGTCATGGGTTAGGAAGGAAAGATGAAAAGTTTAAGGGGAACATAAGGGAGAACTTCTTCACTCAGAAGGCAGTGTGAGAGTGGAATGAGCAGCCAGCGCAGTGGTGGATGTGGGGTCGATTTTATCATTTAAGAAAAATTTGGGTAGGTATATGGATGGGAGGAGTATATAGGGCTGTGGTCCGGGTTGATGGGACACAATATTTCAATATGGGACATATTTCCCTATAACTCAGGTCCTCAAGTTCTGACAACATCCTTGTTGATGGGACACAATCGATTAATGGTTTGGCACAGACTAGATGGGCTGGAGAGCCAGTTTCAGTACTGTAGTGTTCTATGATTCAGTGACTATGACACTTACCAGCTAATTAGCCATGTATAGTAAATGTTGGCATTGCCTATGTCCTGTTACTGAACAAAAAAAATGCCACTTCAGGGAAATGAACTGTACTTCAGTACATAAAACCTTTCTTCACAAGACTTAAATGAGACCCACACTGAAGGAAGCCTCTGTGGAATTTGAAGGACTGTGAAACAAGAAGCAGAGTTCCTGCAGAACAACAGAAGTTACGTTTAGCGTGAATGAATTAATTCTTTGAGGATTAAATTAATTCTCTTTTTGCAAATTTAATTTTCTGTGTTTGCAGCAATGTCACTTGTGAAATTCTTAATGCTAAATCCGACAACTGGAGAGAGCAAACCTCCTTTGGATAAAGATCTGTCAGAGATTGAAAAAAACAGAGAGCACTGAAGCACCACAATGTTGTGCTGACCTTTTCATCTACTCCAAGATCAATTTCACCCTTCCCTCCTACATAGTCCCTCAATTGTTTCTTGAATGTCCCTAATGTACCACTACTACCACTCTGGCAGGGTGTTTCACGCACTCACCACTGTCTGTGTGTAAAAAAAAGAGCTTACCTCTGACACCCAGCATCCTACCTTTGCCTCCAATCATCTTACAACTAAGCTCCCTTTTTATTAGCCATTTTCACCCTGGGAAAGAGTTGCTGGCTATCCACTTGGTCTTGGTCTCTTATCATCGTGTACATCTCTATGGAGTCACCTCTCATCCTCCTTTGCTCCGAAGAGAAAAGCCCTAGTACGTTCAACCTGTCCTCATAAGCCATCCTCTCTGGTTCAGGCAGTACCCTGGCAATCATCTCTAAACACTATTTTCCTAGTGTGGTCCAAGAAGTTTGGATGGGAAGGGTACTGTTGCATCAGGTCTGCTCTGCCATTCCATCATGGTGGATTTATTATCCCTTTCCATTGCTGGAACTGTAAAGCATTGTGCTCACCAATACACTACTGTGCTGCCATATCCTCAGAGTGTGTTGGTTGTTGGTGCAAATGGCACATTTTTACTATGTTACGATGTATGTGTAATGGATAAATCTAATCTTTTCAATTGAGACTAAGCCTTTCACTTTAGATAGATGATGGGACATCAATTGGTTTATTTTTGGCTGGAATTAATAACTAGGTCAGTGAAGCACTAGTTAAAGCATTCATGAGAGAGAGAGTGTGTCTGGATTAATGAAGAACACACTGAAGGTTTTTTGTTGATAGGAATTCTTTCTCCAGGTGGTAAACTTGTTTTTTTTGAGGTATCACGAGTGTTGACACTTGATAGTGTCCACACTTGGAGCCTGTTCCTCATCAATACTGAGTTCGGATGGAGCGAGGCTCTTGTCTGGGCGTCCTTCACTGTGCAGAGACTCGATCCCCTGGTAAAATCTAACAACCTTGGAAGTCACAGCTCTCCGAGGGATGAAAGCCAGACTGTTTTTTTTCTGATTCAGAACTAGCACCTTGAAAACCCCAAGAACTCGTCCCTGCCAGACCTGACAATCAGTTTGTCTTTGGGCCAATTTTTCCTGTGAATGTCTGCAAGCAAATGGATCTCAGGGTAGTACAGTATATGGTGACATACATACTTTGATACTAACTTACTTTGAAATTTGATAAATTTTATACACATTGAACATTTTTATGCAGTGAAATATCCCATGGTATTTGAGAAGAGCATTATTAAACTTTATCTGATACTGGGCTGTAGAAGGAGATGTTGGCCAGATGGGCAGGAGAAGCAAGTTTTAGGAGTGTCTGAAAGCAAGAATTCAAGGAAATTGATGAGTTCTAAAAAAGGAAATTACAGAACTACAGGCTTTGTAACTGAAGGTATCAAACCTAGGATCTCTTCCCACTGTGAAACAGTGCAGTGATGACTAAGTTCAAGAATGTACAAGGGAATGGAAGAGATCTTGGATTGTTATCAGGCTGGAAGAGATGAGAGAGGTGGGACAGTAGAGAGATTTAAACATCGACACTATGACATAGGAGCAGAATTAGGCCATTTCGCCCACTGGGTCTGCTCCACCATTTCATCATGGCTGATTTATTATCCCTCCCAACCCCATTCTCCTGCCTTCTCTCCATAACCTTTGACACTCTTACTAATCAAGAACCTGTCAACCTCTGCTTTAAATATACCCAGTGACTTGGCCTCCACAGCCATCTTTTGCAATGAATTCCATAGATTCATCAACCTCTAGCTAAAGAAATTCCTCTTCATCTTTGTTCCAGAGGGATATCCTATTTTGAGGATATGCCCTTTGGTTCCAGACTCCCCCACTACAGGAAGCATCTTCTCTGTGTCCGTTCCGGGCCTTTCAATATTTGATAGGTTTCAGTGAGACTTCACCACTCATCTGCAATTCACAGCAGCCAATTCACCTACAAACCTTCTCACCTTTGAGATGCGGGAGGAAAGTGGAGCACCCGGAGGAAACACACGCAGTCAGGGAGGACATGCAAACTGCACACAGACAGAACAAGAGGTCAGGATCGAACACTGCTTGCTAGAGCTGTGAGTCAGCAGCACTACCTGCGTCATCTGCTGTGTCACAGGTTTCTTCTTTTCAAGGCAGCTGCATGAGACGGGTTCTGCTTCCATGGGTTTAGTACGTAGTAAAATTTAAGAAAAAAGATTACTTTTATTTTAATTTCTGATGGCAAAAATGGATTCGCTATCTATATACTACTAAAACTCTCATGCTCTGTCTGTCTATTTGTGACCTCTAATTAGTGCAAACGGTGCATTACGGCGGCACCTTTTTGGCTAAATCGAATTAAAATGTGCTAACTTACAGAATGCAGGCAAAGTTCAGGGTTATATATTCGTATAAAATTGCTCATTTGCCAAAATAAACAGGCTCCCTTTTAACCCGAGACTCGATCGGCTATCATGGAAATTGGGATGCGACAGCCCGACGCATGCACACGGCCAATCTCGGCAGCGACACCTACCGGAGCAAAAGGGCAGGGCAGCTGTGTTTCGCGGGGTCACATTCTGCTAATCCCCACCATCAGCATGTGCAGGATTGGGACAGATCTAACTGCCACACGTCAATAAGAGATAATTAAATCTTATTGTAATGACATACTTCGAGACACCCATGAAACCCTTTGCTGCAGTCATAAGACAGCGGTGACTATATCACGTCCATTTAGGAGAGCACCAACCACATCATCAACAATAATCAGCATCCTTTGGTGATACTGCTTCGTATCTTCTATCCAGCATTAGGGTAAAAAAAAATGGTCAGCCTAATTATGCCACGTGGAAAGGGAAGGGGGACATTATGGTCAAGAGATGACGCCAAATGTCGTCGGGAAGCAGCAAAGAGAGGGAGAGAACAAGTATCGGATGAGGCTAGGGCCGCACGACTCCAGAATGAAAGAGTCAGGACAAAAAAAGATGAGAGAAGAAGAGACAGAGGAGGACAGGCATGCACGTCTCCAGGATCAGAGACAAACAACAAACAGCAGAAGAGATGAAGAGATGGGAGATGAAAGGGCTGCACGTCTCCAGAATGACAACAAGAGGCACAAGGGTGGCAGATAAACCAGAAATGATGCCATCACAAGTGTCCTTCGTTAAATGAGGAGCAGCTATATTTGCTTTTCTATGTGTCGTTCTTCTTTAATAAACTGAGGTTTTCTATTTCAGTTTCCTAAGCAAAGCGATACCAATAGCATTCAGGAAAATTTAATGTTCATTCTGGTCACATCATAATGCACTACCTTTCTCTCAAAGGGTGCCCCAGCGGGTCACCCCGTTGTCTAATAATTGTTAAATTGAGGAAAATTTTGTGAATTAATATCTTTTCAGTGAAGCAGCTGTTTCTCCCCAGTGACTGATGTGTTCCTGATGTTAGGGGCTTGCATGCCTTGCATTTATGGTGTATAATGTTTGAGAACCAAACAGCTGTCACCTCATCTCCTAAGTATATAACAGTATATAACAGGGTAGTATATAACAGGGTATCGTAATCAGCAAGTTAGAAATACTAGTGAAACAGTCAGCAGTGCCATCTACTTGCATATGAGGGGTTCAGTGCTTCTTTGAGGTGGTCACATCATGTTTTATCCTAGATAAGGACAAAATATGGGCAAATAGGACTAGCTTAGAGTCCTGACCTTGGAGTCCCAATGAAGGGTCTCGGCCCGAAACTTTTGACTGCTCATTCTTCTCTATAGATGCTGCCTGACCTGCTGAGTTCCTCCAGCATTTTGTATGTGTTCTCTAAATAGGTGTTTTAGACCACTTGGGCTGAAGAGCCTGTTTCAATGCTGTGCGTTGCTCTGACTCTTGAGTTGAAATGTGAAGCTTTTTTCTAACTATCTGGTCTTTTAAAGGGGCCTGTAAGTTGTAGTGAGCAGTCTCTTCCAACCACTCTCTCAACAGATTCTACCCTCTGGACCCTGACATTGCTTACGTCCATCTCTGTGCCTGCTTTGACTTCATGGCTACTTGTGTATGCTGGCAAGCTGCAGGTGAATCTAAAATTACAATATAGAGAGCGCTGGGCAAATTATTAAATTAAGGCAGGAATTTTCTGATAAAAATAAATAACTTTTGGGCTTTGCTCAAGAAAAGCAATTAAATAAGTTTGAGGATTTAAGAGGAGATTTACCGGCTTATATTTCAATGCTAATCATTATTCCTATAGAGAGAGAGAAAGAAATAGAAAGCACTTTCTGGAACAGAAATGATTTGACACACGTGGCTGGGTACTGATCTCTATTTCTATGCTAGATGGATAGAAGCTTAGTATTAGCAATAGGATGTTTATTATAGAGTCATAACAAGGGAGATAGCCTGCTGTTTTGAAGAGGTCAGTTGATAGAAAGGTAAATGAAACTATTATTTTGCTTGGGATTTAACTTAAGAGTGTGAAGGCTCTGACCGGTGTGGTGGTGCATGAAATCTGTTGCCAGGAATGGCCCCCACCATCTAGGCCGTGCTCTCTTCTCACTGCTACCATCAGGAAGGAGGTACAGGATCCTTAGGTTCCACACCACCAGGTTCAGAAACTGTTTTTATCCTCCAACCTAGTCTACTATCAGTTCCTTGCTAGTTGGCTTCAGGAGAGAGAAACCAGAGGTCCATGAGCCAGTAATTTTTGGAGGACCGGAGGTGGAGAGGGTCAGTAACTTTAAATTCCTAGGTGTCACTATCTCAGAGGACCTGTCGTAGACCCATTGTATAACAGTTCCCAGTGAATGGTGTTGATCTTTGGTTGTGAATTAGACTTTCACCATTCTCAATTACTACGTGGAGCACCATGAAAATGTACAGTATCTTGTAGACTGCGTGGCTTTGAACACTCACAGTTCTTGGTCTTGGATAAATAATTCTCTGGTGCTTCTATCATTGATAGTATACAGATGCTGGAGGAATTGCATTCTTTAAACTTCCTTTTGATGTCTATGACTTGGTGTTAAGAGGGAGAAGATTCTGGGGAAAAATTATATTTCTGTTTGAATATTATCTAATAATGTAAGTACAGGAACTTACTAGGAGTCAACATCACTGAAGATATATTCTGGACCCAACATACTGATGCAGCATACTATATTTCATTCGGAGTTTGAGGGGTTTTGTTATGTCACCAAAAACTCAAACAAATATCTACAAGTGTATAGTGGAGAGCATTTTGCCAGGTCACATCACCATCTGGTGTGGAGGTGCCAATCACAGGATCGGAAAAAACTACAAAGAGTTGTAAACTCAGCCAGCTCCATCATGGGCACTAGCTACCCCACCATTGAGACCATTTTCAAAAGCTGATGCCTCAAGAAGGCAGCATCTATCATGAAGGACTCTCATCATCTGAGACATGCCCTGTTCTCATTGCTACAATCAATGAAGAGGTACAGGAGCCTGAAGGCAAACACTCAACGTTTGGAACTGTTTCTTTCTCTTTGCCATTAGATTTCTGAGCGATTCATGAATACTTGAACACTTCCTCACTAGTTAGATCTCTTTTTACACTATTTATTAGTTTTTTTTATATACTTTTTGTAATTTATAGTAATTTTTATGTCTTGAGCTGTACTGCTGCTACAAAGCAGCAAATTTGACTGATATGTCAGTGATGATAAATCTGATTCTGCTTCATATCTCCATGTGCAAATTTATGTTTGATTTGCAGCATATAACTGCAAGATTTGTTCTGGTTTTACATTTCTCTGGCCTTTTCAAACAATGGGAATGCTCGAGACATTAGTGATATCACTGAGATCATGGATCAAGTTTTGCTGCATAGTCTAATGGTTCCTGTAGATTTGGTTGATGTTGTAAAAAGATGTAAGAAGAATCAGGATTTGGTTCTTAGTGTAAAATTTCACTGATTGTGAATTAAGATTTGCCTTGGCTTTGAAATGTATATTTTTATGATTGATTTGAATGGGCTTTTCACTGGCTGTTGAAGACTCAATTAATTCATGTTGAGTTGTTTGTTTGTTGAGAAAATGATGTTTATAAAGGTAGGTTAACTAGTGATGAAAAATAAAATTGAAATTCATTGACATTTATAGGAGGATGCAGTTCCTCCTTGAGTAAGAGCTTTTTTCTTTAGGGAAATCCAGTTATTTGTCACATCCATCATACTGAACACCAGTCTGGAATTCATCCATTTTTGCAAAGCAAATTATGTTAATTTAATAATAAAATGCACTTAGTGATAAATGGTTGTGAGACACTATTTGTTGTTGGAACTTAGGAAGAGGCTGAAACATTAATGGCTTCATGTTCACCTTTGAAGAACTAACATAGAATATAAGACCCTTGGGATGAGAGTTTTCAGCGTTAGTTGCTGCTGCTTTTAATGCATTTGTATCGATTCCTTTACTGCTCGTCTCAAATAAATGCATTCAACATGCTAACTAGTGAAGAGGACATTTTGGTTTTTGTCAGCCAATGTTCCTTAGTTAAGAGCCATAGTGAATGACCTGGTGATGAGGAAGCTGCCATAATACTGTTGTTCAGTCCCCTAGTATGATAAGATGAATACTTGAGCTCACCATTCAGCCTCGTCATGGCCTTGTACCTTACTATCTAATGATGCAGC
This sequence comes from Mobula birostris, assembly GCF_030028105.1. Lineage (NCBI taxonomy): Eukaryota > Metazoa > Chordata > Chondrichthyes > Myliobatiformes > Myliobatidae > Mobula > Mobula birostris. The sequence continues at coordinate 42,481,207 of NC_092389.1, forward strand.
ATTTTCTTTGTAACTGTAACTCTTTATTTCACCTTATTGTCTCCCTATGAAACATTTTCTTTGTAACTGTAACACATTAAGCTGGCAGCTCAGTGTTCTGGGGCTCTGTTTTAGACACGACAGAGCAGGAGGGATTAAAGGAGGAGGGGTAGTGTTACGAGACAGGGAAATTGTCACAGCAGTGCTCAGTTTTTAGTGAGCCATTATGGGTAGAACTGAGGAATAAGAAATGTATGACCACGTTAATGGGCTATAGTATAGACCATCCAACAGTCTGTGGTATTTAGAGAAGAAACATAAGGTTGAGAAAGTAGGTAATACTCTGGTTACCACACTTGGAGTATTGTGTTTAGTTCTGGTCGCCTCATCATAGAAAGGATGTGGAAACTTTAGAGAGGGTACAGAAGAAATTTACCAGGACATTGCCTGGATTAGAGAGCATGTCATATAAAGATAGGTTGAGTGAGCTAGGGCTTTTCTCTTTGGAGTGAAGGAGGATGAAAGATCACTTGATGGAGATGTAAAAGATGATGAGAAACATTGATGGAGTGAATGGCCAGAGATTCTTTCCCAGGATGTAAATTGCTAGTATGAGGGGACATAATTTTGAGGTGATTGGTTGATAATATAGGGGATGTCAGAAGTAGGATTTTTACATAGAGTGTGCTGGGTAAGTGGAATGTCCTTCCAGAGGTGGTGATAAAGTCAGATACATTGTGGACATTTAAGAGAATTTTAGATAGGCAGATTGATTGTAGAGAAATCGAAGGCTATGTAAGAGGGAAGGGTTTGATTGTTTTTAGGGTAGGTTAAAAGGTTGGCACAACATTGTGGGCCAAAGGGCCTGTGCTGTGCTGTAAAGTTCTATATTCTATGAACTCAACAGATCAAGAACTATAGGGGGAAATGGGTAGTTGATATTTTGGTTTGAGGCCCTTCACCTGGACTCGTAGAAGGAATTCCAGAATTCCAGATGTACTGTGATTGCACTTCTTCACGGACTCTATGGATCTGGCTGGGGTATACAGATAACTAGAAGTGACAGAAAGAGCCACAATGTTGGTATCTTTCCATGATTGAGTCAGAATAATGGAATGACCTCATGTTACACCCCACTCTCCCAGAGATGATGTAGTGTCAGTGCTCATTCACTGAATGTCTGGGGTCAGATTAGGTCATGTCATCTGGTGACAACTCACCAGACCCACTCAACCCATCCATTGGGAATAATCTTTCATCAGGACTGAAGACAAAAGAATCTGGACCATGGGAGAAAGGGAAGGAGGGAAGGAGGGGAGGAGGGGCACCGGAGGGAGGAGCCCCCAGCTTACTCTTCCTTCTTCCCTCTTGCTTTCCAGTACTAATGAAAGGTATTGGCTTGAAACGTTGACTGTTCATTCCTCTCCAAAGATGCTGCCTGAGCTGTTGAGTGCCTCCAGAATTTTGTGTTTTGCATCTGGATTTCCTGCATCTGCAGAATCTCTTGTGCTTAGGACTAATCTGTGGATGAATAAGTGGGTGTTGTACACTGGAAATAGATGAAAGTTAGCTCTAAAATGGTTTTCTTTCCTGCTGAATACTTACTACTAAATTGTCTTATCTCTAGGTGACTGTAGATAATTTTGGTATGCTATTAATATCTACCTGAACCATGATGTCAGTGATGTTTATTTTTAGCACTGGTGTTGACTCAACCAGCATGTTCCCACAAGGATTTAACTCAGTAATGATTTGAGTCTTGTGTTCAGGTAACCATCTGGATAAAAGACTGCTAATATTTAGTGTACAAGTCCATGTAGTCTCCATTTATTGTTTATTATGTTCAGAGTTGTTTACCCTACGTTATTAAACTGGAGAAAGTGCAGAGATAGTTTACAATATTGTTGCCAGGGCTTGAGGGAGATGTTAGAGAGACTAGAACTTCTTTGTCTGGCATGCAGGAAGCTGAGGGGTGACCTTTTGGAGGTGTTTGAAATCATGAGAGGCATACTGTAGATGAGATGAGTATGCTCAGACCCTTTCCCAGGGTTGAGGAATCAAGTACTCAAGTGCATTGGTTCTTGCTGCTGTCTGTATGGAGTTTGTATGTTCTCCCCGTGACCGCGTGGCTTTTCTCCAGGTGCTCTGGTTTCCTCCCACAGTCCAAAGATATTCCTGTTGGTAGGTTAATTCGTCATTGTAAATTGTCCTGTGATTAGGTTTGGATTAAATAGGGGTTACGGGGCTGCATGGCTTGAAGGGCTGGAAGGGCCTATTCCATGCTGTATCTTAATAAAATAAATAAAGTTGAAAAGATGAGGGGGAAAGTTTTAGTAGGAACCTGAGGGGCAACTTTTCCCACACGGAGGGTGGTGAGTATATGGAAGGAGATGCCAGAGGATGTGGTTGAGGCAAGTATAATAACAACATTTCAATGACAGTTGGACAGGTATACAGATCGGAGGGGTTCAGTAGAATATGGGCCAAATGTAGACAAATGGGACTATCTAGACTGGGCATCGTCAGCATCGACCAGTTGGGCTGAAGGACCTATTTCTTCATAAAACCATAAGCTGTATGACTCCATAAAACCACAGGATGAAATCAACCGAGAGTAAAGATTGTCTTGGAGACACAAGAGACTGTAGATGTGGGAAACTGGAGCAGTAAGTAATCTGTTGGAGGAACTTACAGGATTTGTAGGGGGATAGAATTAACATTCTGCTGGAGGAACTCAGTGCAGGAGATCCTAGGTGGGTTTTAGGTAGAGAAAAGTGTTAGTGCTGCAGATGTCTGATTGGTTTTGAGTTGACCGCCTGTCCAAATTGGAAAGGTGTGGTAATTAATACAGCACAATCGGTACTGAAAACATGGATAGTTAATGTAGGTGTGTTGCATCTCTTGAACCTCTGTGTGGCATAACATTGCGGGCTTCTCATTAACTATTGCAACTGTATTTGTTTACCAGCCCCTTCAAAGAGAAGCAGCATTTTGTTCCAAAGTACAAAATAAATTTATTATCGCAGTATGTATATGTTAGGATATTCTACCTTGAGATTCATTTCCCTGCCGGCATTTCCAGGTAAAAAGAAATACAATAGACCTTTATGAAAATACTTATATATAGAGAAGACAGACAAAGACTGACAAACAATCAATATGTAAAAGAAGGCAAACTATGCAAGTAAAAATAATACTGAGAACATGAGTTGGAAAGGCATTCAAAGTGAGTTAATAGAAAAGTCATAGAATCAGTTCAGAGTTGAGGTGAGTGACATTATCTACACCGGTTCAGTTACCTGATGGTTGTAGGTTAATAACTGTTCATGAAATGTGGTGTGGGACTTAAGGCTTTGGTATCTCCTGCCCAATAATGAGAAGAAGCCATGCTCTGGATGGTGGGGGTCTTTGATAATGGATACTGCTTCTTGAGGCAGCACTCCTTGTAAATGTAATTGAATATGGGAGGGGAGGGCTTTTCCTATGATGAATTGGATTGTATCCCCTACTTTTTGTTGGCTTTTCTGTTCACGGAAATTGGTTTTTCATACTATGTTATGATACAACTAGTCAAGATGCTACTACTGTGCATCTATAGAGGTTTGTGAAAGTTTTAGATGTGGCAAATTTCTTAAAAAAAAGTAGAGAAGCTGCCATGTTTTCTTTTTATTGGCAATTACTTGCTGGTTTGTTGAGACTATTGACAGTTTAAATGGTTTTCACCATCTGATGATAGTTAATTGCTGTTTGGTCCAAAAATTTCTAATCTCTGCTTTGTTGATTGTCAAATCAATGTAAGATGGTCTCAAGGAAATGAGACCAGCTTTAGTGTGCTGGCTGATGTATTATACATTCACCACGCACTCTCTCAATATTCAGCACTATTGTTTACAGCTCTCTGTCATGGTCATTTTAATTAAATAGTAGGCTTCTTCCTCAGTGCCTGACATTCCTGCCGTGCTCTGAATGATGTCTTTACACTTAGATAGCTCTTGCTCCTCTATTAGTTATAGCCTCCTTTAGTTATAGTGCCATGCAGAATTATATATATAAAATTACATACTGTATATGAAAGTATATATCACCTTGGTGGGAAACATACATATTTTAATGCATAGCTATTATACACTTCCTTGGTATTAACAACATTTTGATTCCTCCCCTCCTTCTGTCAGTCTACCACATTGCATCCATCCACACTTAGTTACTCAGTATCAGAATCTGTGGTCAGAAAGTGTTGCAGAGGGGATGTGATCCCGGTGTTTTGATGCAATTCATTAAATGGGAGTTGGAGAAATCCAAAGTGTGCGAGGGTGAGAATCCTCTCGGTTCACTTTCTTAGTTTTTTGCTGAGACTACATTTCAGTAAAATATCTATTGAGAAGACAGTTAGCTCGGCAAGAACTCGATGGGCCGAAGAGCTTGTCTCTGAGCTGTACTTTTCTATGACTCTATGATATGCAGTGTATTAATATGCACTTATTTTCAATAAAATATTTACTGAAGCTTTCTCCATGTGAAGGAGAAATGTCTGCTTATAGTTAAAGCCCCTGAAATTGGTTTGAAATAAAGATTATGATGGAAAGAAATGGATTATTTGTGGATTGTTTTGATATTTGGTGCATTACTTGGGACTGCATCTTCTGATATCTGCGAGATAGTCTCTTGCTTAAGGTTCATTAAGTGTGGAAACAAAATCATTCCCTAAACCTTGATAAAGTTTATGGATAAAAATGTGAAATGGTTAAGATAAATACTCTCTTGTTTGAAGACAAAGTTACCAGAAGGAATTTGCCAGATTCGGCATGTTATCCAGAACATTGACAAACTCCTATAGATGCACAGTTGGGAGTATCCTGACTGGTTGTATCATAGCCTGGTATGAAAACACCAATGCCCAAGAACAGAAATGCCTACAGGAACTAGTGGATATCTCCGAGTCCATCACAAGCAAAGTTCTCCTCACTGTTGAGCACATCTACAAGGAACGTTGCCACAAGAAAGCAGTAACCATCATGAAGGAACCCCACCATCTCGGTCATGCTCTCTTCTTGCTGCTGCCAGTGAGAAGCAGGTTCAGGGACATTATTACCCTTCAACCATCAGGCTCTAGAGTCAGCATGGGTAACTTCACTCACCACACCACTGAAATGATTCCACAACCTATGGATACACTTTCAAGGATTATACGACTCTATAGATTATCTGTCTATTATTTTTGTATTTGCACAGTTTGTGCCGTCTGTCAGTCTTTGTGTGTGGTTTTTCATTGTACTTTGTTCTACTGTAAGTGCCTGCAAGAAAATGAATCATGGTATGGTGACATGTACTTTGTACTTTGATAACACAGGACAACAATTTTTTTTCGAAAGGGTTGCTTCCTCAAAATTTTTATAAATTTATGTTCAACCGGTTGAAGCAGAACACAAATATAATTTCAGAGTACTTGTATCACGTAGGAATTTGGAGAAAAAAGACTAAGAAACAAGAATATAATGCATTTAATTGCATAATAGTGTTGATGCTTTGCTATCTCATTCAACTAAGCTAAAAGTGTTTTGTTGATGAATTTTCATTTGTATGCAGTGACTGAGGCTTCTCACTTAAGTGTCCAACAATATGCAGCCAGCATTGATAGAGTCATAAAGGCCCTCTGTCCATCTAGTCCATGCTGAAACCATTTAAACTGCCTGCTCTCATCAGTCTGCACTGGGACCTTAGCCCTCCATATCCCTGCTATCCATGTATCATTCCAAACTTCTCTTACACATTGAAGTTGGACTCGCATGCACCACTTCTGCTGGCAGCTCATTCCACGCTCTCATGAGCTCAGAGTGAAGTTTCCCCCTTGTGTTCCCCTTAAACTCCTCACCTTTTGCCCTTAACCTATGACCTCTGATTGTAGTCCCACTTAACCTCGGTGGAAAAAGCATGCTTGCATTTACCCTATCCATACCCCTCATAATTTTGTATACTTCTATCAAATTTCCTTTCAATCTTCTATGTTCTAAATACAGTCCTAATCGATTCAATCTTCCCTTGTAACTCAGGTCCTCCAGACCCGGCAACATCCTGGTAAATTTTCTCTGTATTCTTTCAACCTTGTTTACATCTTTCCTGTAGGTAGATGACCAAAACTGCACACAATACTCCAAATTAGGCCTCACCAAAGTCTTATACAACTTCAACATAATATCCCATCTTTTGTACTGAATACATTGATTTATGAAGGCCAGTGTGCCAAAAGCTTTCTTTACGACCCTATCTACCTGTGAGGTCACTTTCGATGAATTATGTACCTGTATTCCCAGATCCCTTTGTTCCACCAACCTCATCAGTACCCAAACGTTCATTCTGTAAGACCTACCCTGGTTGGTTCTACCGAAGTGCAAAACGTTGTACTTGTGTGCATTAAATTCCATCTGCCATTTTCCAACCTATTTTTCCAGCTGATGCAGAACCCTCTGCAAGCCATCATAGCCTTCCTTACTGTCCACTACACCCCAGTCTTGGTGTCATCAGCAAATTTGCTGATGCAGTTGACCACATTATTATCCAGATCATTAATATAGATGACAAACAACAAAGGACCCTGCATTGAACCCTGTGGTACACTACTGGTCACAGGCCTCCAGTCAGAGAGACAGACCTCTACTACTACTCTCTGGCTTCTCCCACAAAGCCAATGTTTAAATCAATGTACTATCTCATCCTGAATGCTGAGCGACTGAACCTTTTTAATCAACCTCCCACTGGGGACCTTGTCAAGTGCTTTGCCAAAGTCCATGTAGACAACATCCACTGGCTTGCCTTCATCCACTTTCCTAGTAACTTCCTCCAAAAACTCTTAGACATGACCTACCATACAACTGGATTCCAGTTGCTCTGCTGTCACAACGTCCTGGTGAAACCTTTCACTATGTTTATCAATGACAGCGCCAAGATTTGCAGGGAAGGAGTCTAAATGGGAATGCAGAAAATGAATGTTGTAATTCATGGTTTTGTATGCTTGAGCAATGTTGCCAATCAGCTGCACGTAGTTTGATGTTGTGTAGTTGGCAAGAAAACTTTTAGCAACATCCTTGAATGCCTTCCCTGCTATTTTCTCCAGTCCCACTGGAAGTTCTTCGAATTATCTGTTTGATTTGTGGACCAACAAAAATAACTTCCTTAATCTTGGCATCACTTCATTTATTATTATATTGTAATTTGTCCTCTACTGTGCCTATTGTCTTGTTTATTAATTATTGTACTGCCCTGCACTGTTTTGTGCACTTTATGTAGTCCTGTGCAGGTCTGCAGTCTAGTGCAGTTTTTATGTTGTTTTACATAGTCTAGTGTAGCCTTGTGCTGTCTCACATAGCCCAGTGTAGTTTTGTGTTGTTTCATGTAGCACCATGGTCTTGGAGGAACATTGTCACGTTTTTACTGTGTACTGTACCAGCAGCTTATGGTTGAAATGACAGTGAAAAGCGACTTGACTTGAGTTATTCTGACTTGAATTATGAATTGACAAATATAGATGATTTTTTAAAAAATGGTGCATGATAGGGAAATTTCATGGTGATTCTCATGATCGGCAGGCCAAAATCCATAAGGTACACACAGAATTATTCAGGAAGCAAGATCTTTCTTGTCCAGTGTAATAAATTTATTTTGAAATTTTAACTCAAAAGTTATCATAAGAGGGAATGGAGAATGGATGTTAAGAAGCATTTCTCAAACATTGATGACCGTCAATGTCCTGTGCTGAGGGTTTAACTTCACGATGTGTACTTTGTGCTCATTTTGAAATATACCAACTGTAGTTAGGATGAAACTGATAAGATAGCTAACAATATGAAGTCCAGGAAGATGTCCTAATGCTCACCATGTAGGTGGATAAATGAGGCTGAAGGTTTCTGGTGGTTCATTTTGACTGGAAGTATCTCAAAAAATATAGCAAACTGCAGAATGTGAGGAGCTTCCTGAAAATTTTGCTGGATTTCTTCTCCCCACCCTCAGATCAACAGCCACCACCCCCCTTCAACCTGGGGTTATCACTGACCTTCAACCATTTCATATTTGATGACACTCAGAGATAGATAAGTTCTTGATTAGCCAGGGCATCAAAGGGTATGGGGAGCAGGGAGGGGAGTAGGGATGACTGGAAGAATTGGATCAGGCCATGATTGAATGGTGGGGCAGATTCAGTGGGCTGAATGGCTTACTTCTTCTCCTATATTTATGGTCTATAGCCTTATAAATGTGAAATTTATCATCAAATGTGAACAACTAGATGGCTTTGTTGCCGCGTTTGCAGGTGATACAAAGATTGGTGGAGGGGCAGGTAGTGTTGAGGAAGCAGGTAGGCTGCTGAAGGACTTAGACAGATTTGGAGAATGGGCAAGAAAGTGGTGAAGTACAATGTTGGAAAATGCATGGTCATGCACTTTGGTAGCAGAAATAAATATGCAGACTATTTTCTAAATAGGGAGAAAATCCAAAAATCTGAATGCAAAGGGACTTGGGAGCCCTTTTGCAGAACACCCTAAAAGTTAACTTGCAGGTTGAGTCAGTGGTGAGGAAGGCAAATGCAATGTCAGCATTCCTTTCAAGAAGTTTGGAATACAAGAGCAGGGATGTGATACTGAGGCTTTATAAGGCACTGGTGAGGCCTCAACTTGAATATTGTGAACAGGTTTGGGCTCCTTATCTGAGAAAAGATGTGCTGGCATTGGAGGGGGTTCAGAGGAGGTTCACAAGGATGATTCTGGGTATGAAAGGGTTATCATACGAAGAATGTTCGATAGCTCTGGGTCTGTACTTTCTGGAACTTGGAAGGATGAGGGGGGATCTCATTGAAACCTTTCGAATGTTGAAAGGCTTAGACAGATAGATAGATAGATATACTTTATTAATCCCGAGGGAAATTTGGTTTCGTTACAGCCGCACCAACCAAGAATAGAGCGTAAATATAGCAATACAAAAACCCCCAACAATCAAACAACAAATGCAAACTATGCCAGATAGAAAATAAGTCCAGGACCAGTCTATTGGCTCAGGATGTCTGACCCTCCACGGGAGGAGATGCACGTTTGATGGCCACAGGCAGGAATGACCTCCTGTGCCGCCAAGTGTTGTATCACGGTGGAATGTGGCCGAAGTCCAACAGTAAAAAGTTCAATATCCAGTCTGCAAACACGTTCCTCGATCGTAATATGCCCCGAATTGCACCATCTGTTGTTAACCAGATCAGTAAGCACCCAACTCCTTTACGCTTACCGCTCTCGGTGCACTTCCGGTCAGGTGGAACGGTATTACCCACCGAACTCCTCTTCTCCAAAAGTCTCTGTCTCGACCCGGTCCTCTTTCCTCAGCTTTGTGATCCCCCTCTGCATCCTCTGTGTGTTTTCCTACGGATTTCAGCAGGGGTGTCTGCCGCTCTGCTCGCTTAACTGGCCAGTATTTGCTGGTTCGTGGAATACACAATGCGACCTTCCTTCTGTCCTGCGTGTCGGGATGTAACTATTTCCAGTGCTGAAGAAAACTCTAATAAAACTCTCTCTACCAACATGTTAAAGAAGGGGCAGCTTCAACGTGTTACCGTGAGAAAAAAAAACATTAAAAAACGTAAATTAAAAAGTAAGAAGAAGAAAGTAAGAATAGATCGGAACGGCTGTACCAGGCTGCATGTACGACTGGCGCATGCGCACTAGTAGTTAGGGTATAGAGTAAATGTGGAAAGGATATTTCCCATGGTGGGGAGTCTAGGGCAAGAGGGCACAGCCTCAGGATAGGGGAGAGTCCATTAAAAACAGACACAGAGAAAATTCTTTAGCCAGAATGTAATGAATTTGTGGAATTTGTTACCATAGGCAGCTGTGGAGGCCAGGCCATTGGGTATATTTAAAGCAGAGCTTGATAGGTTCTTGGTTGGACACACCATAAAAGGTTACGGGGTTGGGCTGAGGAGGGGAAAAAAGGATCAGCCATGATTGAGTGTTGCAGCAGACTTGATGGACTAAATAGCCTAATTCTGCTCATGCCTTATTGTTGGTCTTATAATGGAAGCCAATGTTGTCACTACTGTTTCTCATGATCCACATTACTTCCAATTCATTGTGAGCTGTCCATGGTGCTGAAATTCATAAAATTGTTTCACTGCAAAGAACCAGCTTCAGAACCAGATCATAGTCATAAAGGACTACAGCACAGAAACGGTCCCTTTGACCCATCCTGTCTGTGCTAAATCATTAATCTGCCTTGTTCTATTGACTTGCACCCAGACTATTGGTCTCCCTTCCATGTACCTATTCAAATTTCTCTTAAACATTGAAATCGACCCCCACATCCACCACTTGCACTGGCAGCTCGTTCTACACTCTCAACACCCTCTGAGTGAAGACAAGTCTCCAGTCAGAGAGGCAACCATCTACTACCATTGTCTGGCTTCTCCCACAAAGCCAATGTCTAATCCAATTTACTACCTCATCTTGAATGCCAAATGACTGAACCTTCTTGACCAGCCTCCCATGTAGGATCTTGTCAAAGGCCTTGATAAAGTCAATGTAGACAACATCCACTGCATTGGCTTCATCAACTTTCCTGGTAACTTCCTCAGAAAAACTCTGTAAGATTGGTGAGACATGACCTACCTCACACAACACAATGTTGACTGTCTCTAATCAGTCCATGTCTATCCAAGTACTTAATATCTGTTCCCTTAAGAGTACCTTCCAATGACTTTCCCACTACTGATATTATGCTCACCAGCCTATAATTGGCACAATCTATGGATGGAAGTAGTCAACCAATATTTGAGGCTAAGACCCATCATCTTCAGTCCAGAGGAAGGGTCCAGACCAGAAGTGCCAATGTCCATAAGATCATAAGACGTAGGAGCAGAATTAGTCCATTTCGCCCATCGAGTCTGCTCTGCCATTCAATCATGGCTGATCCTTTTTTTCCCCTCAAGCCCATTCCTGGCTTCTCCTTGTAAATTTCCCTCCACAGATGCTGCCTGGCCACTGAGATCCTTGAGCAGTCTGTTTATAATCCAGACTCTGGAGTCTGCAGTCTCCTGATGACTCATTGGGCAGAAATAGGAATGTCAATTAAATCACAGTGAAAGTAAACATGACTTCAGTGATTTTAGTTGCATCTCCAATATATGTCTGTTTCTGAAGACACTGATTCACTCCGTAGTGATTTCTCAGTAACTGGTATCTAAGCAGTGCATTTGACCTGTGCAGCAGTGAACCAGATACCAGGTGGTAATTCAGACATGACCCATCAATTCCAATGTAAAACTTCTCTCTCTCTCCCCCCTCCCTCTCCATCTCCCTCTCCCTCCCTTTCCCTCTCTCCCTCTCTCTTCCACCTCTCTCTCTCTTCCCATCCCTCTCCCCCTCTGTCTCTCTCTCTCCCTCTCCATCTCCACTCTCACTCCCCCCCCACACACTCCCCCCCCCCCCACCACACCTCCCCCCTCTCTCACCTCCCCCCCTCTCACTCACCCCCCCCTCACTCTCCTCCCCCTCTCTCTCTCCACCCCCCACACACACTCCTCCCCCCTCTCTCACACCTCCCCCTCTCTCTCCACCCCCCCCTCTCTCCACCCCCCCCACTCTCACCTCCCCCCCTCTCACACCACCCCCCACACTCTCCTCCCCCCCCAACTCTCCTCCCCCCCACACACTCCACCCCCCCTCACTCACCTCCCCCCACACACACCCCCCCCCCACACCCCACCCCCCTCCACTCCCACCCCCCCCACTCACCTCCCCCCCCCTCCTCCCCCCTCACTCACCCCCCCCCTCTCTCTCCCCCCCCTCACACTCCTCCCCCCTCTCTCTCCTCCCCCCCTCTCTCCACCCCCCCTCTCTCCTCCCCCCCCTCCTCTCCCCCCCCCCTCTCCTCCTCCCCCCCCACACACCACCCCCCACTCACCACCCCCCCCCCACACCACCCCCCCACACACCCCCCCCCCACTCACACCACCCCCCACACCACTCCTCCCCCCCTCTCTCTCACCTCCCCCCCTCTCACCCCTCCCCCCCCTCTCACTCACCACCCCCCCTCACACACACCTCCCCCCTCTCTCTCTCCTCCCCCCTCACTCTCACCTCCCCCCTCTCTCTCTCCTCCCCCCTCTCTCTCTCCTCCCCCCCTCTCACACACCTCCCCCCTCTCTCTCTCCTCCCCCCCTCTCTCTCTCCTCCCCTCTCTCTCTCTCCTCCCCTCTCTCTCTCTCCTCCCCTCTCTCTCTCCTCCCCTCTCTCTCTCTCACACCCCCCACACTCACACACCACCCCCCACACACTCACTCCCCCCTCACACTCCTCCCCCATCTCACACCTCCCCCACACTCACCACCCCCATCTCTCTCCTCCCCCCATCACACCTCCTCCCCCATCTCTCTCTCCTCCCCCATCTCTCTCTCCTCCCCCTCTCTCTCTCCTCCCCCTCTCTCTCTCCACCCCCACACTCACACCTCCCCCACTCACACACCTCCTCCCACACTCTCACCTCCTCCCTCTCTCTCTCCTCCTCCCTCCACACACCACCTCCCCTCACACTCACCCCCCCCCACACTCACCTCCCCCCCTCACACACTCCACCCCCCCCTCACACTCCTCCCCCCCCTCACTCCACCCCCCCACACACACTCCACCCCCCTCTCTCACCTCCCCCCTCACTCACACCTCCCCCCCCCTCACTCACACCACCCCCCCTCTCTCTCTCCTCCCCCCCTCTCTCTCTCCTCCCCCCCTCTCTCTCTCCTCCCCCCCACTCTCACTCCTCCCCCTCTCTCTCTCCTCCCCCTCTCTCACTCCTCCCCCCCTCTCTCCTCCCCCCCTCACTCCCCCCCTCACTCTCCTCCCCCTCTCTCTCCTCCCCCTCTCTCTCCTCCCCCTCTCTCTCCTTCTCTATCACCCTCTCCAACTCCCCCACTCTCTCCTTTCTTTCTCTCTCCCTCTCCCCACTCTCCCTCTCCTCCCCTCTCCCCTTTCTCTGCTCTGCTCTCCCCTTTCTCTCCTCCCTATCTTTCTCCTTTATCTTCTCTCCCCCTCCCCCTCTCACCCCCTCTCTCCCCCACACACCCCCCTCTCTCCCCCCTCACTCCCCCACTCACCCCCACACTCCCCCTCTCTCCCCCTCTCTCCCCCTCACTCCCCCCTCTCTCCCCCCTCTCACCCCCTCACTCCCCCCTCACACCCCCCACTCTCCCCCCACTCTCCCCCCTCTCTCCCCCCTCTCTCCCCCCTCTCTCCCCCCCCTCTCTCCCCCCCTCTCTCCCCCCTCTCTCCCCCCTCTCCCCCCTCTCTCCCCCCCTCTCTCCCCCCCTCTCCCCCCTCCACCTCTCCCCCCTCTCCCCCCTCCCCTCCCTCTCCCTTACCCTCCCCTTTCTCTCTCTCCCCCTCTCCCCCCTCTCTCCCCCCTCTCTCCCCCCTCTCTCCCCCCTCTCTCCCCCCCTCTCTCCCCCCTCTCTCCCCCCTCTCTCCCCCTCTCTCCCCCTCTCTCCCCCTCTCTCCCCCTCTCTCCCCCTCTCTCCCCCTCTCTCCCCCTCTCTCTGACCTCCCCCTCCCTCTCCTATCTCTCTCCCTTTTTCCTTTCTCTCTCTCTCCCTGACCTCCCCCTTCCTCTCCCACTCCTCACTCTCTCTCTCCTCCCCCCTCCTCTCCTCCCCATCTCTCTCCTTCTTTATCCCCTCTCACCTGTCTCTTCCCTCCTCTCTCCCTCTCCCTCCTCTCTCCCTCTCCCTCCTCTCTCCCTCTCTCTCCTCTCTCCCTCTCCCTCCTCTCTCCCTCTCCCTCCTCTCTCCCTCTCTCTCCTCTCTCCCTCTCCCTCCTCTCTCCCTCTCCCTCCTCTCTCTCTCTCCCTCCTCTCTCCCTCTCCCTCCTCTCTCCCTCTCCCTCCTCTCTCCCCTCCCCTCCTCCCTCTCTCCCTCCTCCCTCTCTCCCTCCTCCCTCTCTCCCTCCTCCCTCTCTCCCTCCTCCCTCTCTCCCCTCCCCCTCTCTCCCCTCCCCCTCTCTCCCCTCCCCCTCTCTCCCCTCCCCCTCTCTCCCCTCCCCCTCTCTCCCCTCCCCCCTCTCTCCCCTCCCCCTCTCTCCCCTCCCCCTCTCTCCCCTTTCTTTCTTTCTTCCTCTCTCTCTCATCCATTTCTCTCTCTCTCCTCTCCCTATCTCTCTCCCTCCCTATCCCCCCTCTCCCC